>NC_056739.1:0-232500 GCF_019279795.1 Protopterus annectens | reverse complement strand
TATATCGTACATCTGTCCTGAAACAAATGATGTTTTGCTTGGAATATTACTTTATTGTGGCACTTATTTCCAACATCATAAACATTTTCCTATGTCTCAGGATATTATAAACCATCATTCTACTAAAATTTGATTAGCTTAAAACTTTAGTCACTCAGTGATGTACATTTAACATCTCTCAGCTAGCCACCGCTGTAGGCAAAGCACCCTACATATCTATCATAGGATCATAGGAAATTACTAGGCTAATGACCATAGAGCCTTTTAAGCCTAATCATTCGTGCCCCATTTTTCCTAATTAGGAATTCCCATGGCTTATTATGACTTTGATATATACCTGTGCCTTAGGGTGTCTAAAAACTGCCCCTGTTCATAAGGGTTACAGGTGACAAGCTAGAGGTGAGTTTGCAATTTCCCATCTATTGGTTCTAACTGCATTTGAATAGGCTTAGAGAAGAGCTCTGTTTTACATGAATGGGGAGCCTGCTCCAGAGAAGGAGTAATCGTTGAGACACATACCTGTCCCTCCAACATCTTTTGCTTATGTTACAGTTGAGGTTTATTTCCTTAGATCGGGTAACACTAGTGCTGTCTGTTTTGTGAATGTGTAACAGATCCATCAGGGCTAGATCTGACATAGGTCAGGCATAGATTGCACCTCAGTAGTCTGTAGCAGACTAATTACAGGGAGAAGGCTTGAAGAGGTCCCAATAGGACATATTATTTGCACCCTGTATTCTTTTAGTGAGGAACCTCTTTGTTTACTCCATGGGTAAATGCCTGGTTGGTTACATGTAGAAGGCTGTATCTGTCTATCTATTTTGATTGTAAGATCCAACGCCCTCCTATCCAAAATGAACAGTCTGTTTGAAAAGTTAAAGAAACATATATTTGTGCATTTGTGTGTGGGCGTGTATGTGTGTGTGTGTGTGTGTGTGTGTGTGTGTGTGTGTGTGTGTGTGTGTGTGTGTGTGTGTGTGTGTGTGTGTGTGTGTATGTGTATGTATGGAAATGCAGGAAATCGAAATTGCTATTCTGGATGCCCGCTAAATATATACTCCAACTCCGAGATCGCATTACAGTGAGGAAAGGGCAAATATTCCGATCTTCACTGTACTGCGATCTCACAATAGCGATTATAAGAACAGTATTTTGGACTTCTAAGCTGTTTGAGATTTTGATTTTTCGTCGATCTAATAGGGACTCTATGAGAAGTTGTGGTATTGTATGAAGAGGTCGGGTGTGTCAGAGAAGTATGTAAGAGTGGTACAGGATATGTACGAGGGTAGTGTGACAGCGGTGAGGTCTGCGGTGGGAGTGACAGATGCGTTTAAGGTGGAGGTGGGATTATATCAAGTATCAGCTCTGAGCCCTTTCTTATTTGCAATGGTGATAGGTTGACAGACGAGATCACACAGGAGTCCCCGCGGACTATGATTTTTGTGGATGACATTGTGATCTGTAGTGAGAGTAGGGAACAGGTGGAGGAGACTCTGGTGAGCTGGAGATATGCTCTAGAGAGAAGAGGCATGAAGGTCAGCAGGACTAAGACAGAATATATGTATGAATGAGAGGGAGGATAGAGGAATGGTGAAAATGCAGGGAGTAGAGGTGGCGAAGGTGAATGAGTTTAAATACTTGGGGTCAATAGTTCAGAGTAACAGTGAGTGTGGAAGAGAGGTGAAGAAGAGAGTACAGGCAGGATGGAGTGGGTGGAGAATAATGTCAAGAGTGATTTGTGACAGATGAGTACCAGTAAGAGTGAAAGGGAAGGTCTACAAGAGGGTAGTGAGACCAGCTATGTTATACGGGTTGGAGACAGTGGCATTGGCAAAAAGGTGGGAGTTAGAGCTGGATGTGGCAGAGTTAAAGATGTTAACATTTGCACTGGGTGTGATGAGGGTGGACAAGATTAGGAATAAGTATATTAGAGGGTCAGCCCAGGTTGGAAAGTTTGGAGACAAAGCCAGAGAGGCAGGATTATGTTGGTTTGGACATGTGCTAAGAAGGAATGATGAGTATATTGGGATAAAGATGCTAAGGATGAAGCTATCAGGTAACAGGAAAAGAGGAAGGCCTAAGATAAGGTTTATGGATGTGGTGAGAGAGGACATGCAGGTGATTGGTGTGACAGATCAAGATGCAGAGGACAGGAAGAAATGGAAACAGATGATCCGCTGTGGTAACGGGAACAGCTGAAAGAAGATGATGATATATACATGTTGTATCATGTAAGGTGGTACGTTCCAAGTTCCAAGGGCATTGCGGTTGGGTGTGTATGTGTGTGTGTGTGTGTGTGTGTGTGTGTGTGTGTGTGTGTGTGTGTGTGTGTGTGTGTGTGTGTGTGTGTGGGCACGGTATCTCTCAGGGACAAATCTCAACAGAATCAGGGACAAATCCAGAAATAATGAAGTACACTTTTAAAATATTAGCACTATTAACTTGAACTATTGAAAGAATAAGAGAATGTGAATTAATATACATTTTCTGAACTAAAGGATGTCTATAACTCTAATTACTATCATTATTTATTAAATGCAATTAAACACCTTTTCTCTAAAAGTCACTAGTTTTAAGAGGGACAGAGCTAAACTTTGAGTGAAAATCAGGGACAGTTGAGAGGCATGCACACCACCACCACCATCACCAGTAACCACAGACTGAAATATTTTTGCTACATGTCTGCAGTTTGTGTATTATATTTTCAAGAAGAATTATTTTGGGCTCACTTCCATGACCTGTCAAATGCAGCTACTCCCTAATTCAGTACTTACTGTTTAAACGTTTAGCTCCCAGTTTTTTATTCTATAAAATATTTTTAACTTTCTATTGTCATGCTTTTGTTATTACGGATTGTCTTGTTTTAGGAATTGCCATGGATTTCATATGAGTTATACTTACTCACATACAAACTGTCATCACATATACCCCATTCAGTGCACTGTTAGACAACTATGCCAGTTTTACTCTCATTTCAGTCCTCCACCAGTACTGCACGCCAGATTTATTGTCACTTCAGTCCTCCACCAGTACTGCATACCAGGTTTATTGTCACTTCAGTCCTCCACCAGTACTGCACACCAGGTTTATTGTCACTTCAGTCTTCCACCAGTACTGCACGCCAGGTTTATTGTCACTTCAGTCCTCCACCAGTACTGCACGCCAGGTTTATTGTCACTTCAGTCCTCCACCAGTACTACACGCCAGGTTTATTGTCACTTCAGTCCTCCACCAGTACTGCACGCCAGGTTTATTGTCACTTCAGTCCTCCACCAGTACTGCGCACCAGGTTTATTGTCACTTCAGTCCTCCACCAGTACTGCACGCCAGGTTTATTGTCACTTCAGTCCTTCACCAGTACTGCACGCCAGGTTTATTGTCACTTCAGTCCTCCACCAGTACTGCTTATTTTCCTTATGGCTTCAGCACCTTTGCCAAGTCTATATTTGGATTTCTCACTGACCTTCAGTTTCATTTAGTTACCTTATCTTTACATAATACATGGCTTAAGAAAATTCCAATTTATGGTAAGATAGCTACTGTCTAACATGTATTAAGGTCTGTGACACTTTATTAACACATCCTTCTTTAATTTTTTTGTATTTTCTAACTTTCAGAAAGCTAAGTAAGTTATCCTACCTCCTAAACAGGAGTTCAGATCAAGCCTTCACTCCTTTATGCTAGTTGTCCTACTAGCTCCATTGCCAAAGTCTTGGAGAAGCTGTGGCCTGTCAGCTATTGGTTTACATTGGTGCTTATGGTATTACCAAAGCAATCAACGTGGATTTAGAAAAGGATATGGCACCAGTAAAGCTATGTTTTTTGTTACCGTCTAGTGAACATGGAGAATCTAATGGGGACATATATAGTGACCTTGATTTTGACTTTGTATATCATTCTCAGTCTCACTTGATGGGCTTCAATCAAATTCAATAAACTAGTTCTCTGATTATCTTCTTACAAGTTTCCTGTCTTTCATCCTGTCTCTGCCCTGTACTATCTTGTATTCCACAAAGTTCTATCCTAGGACTATTATTATTCACCCATCTATGCTAACATCTACAGTAACTCTTTTATTATATCCCAAAGGACAATATGTGGGAATCTGGGAGCTATCTGGACACCAACTGCAACTCACTCAATCCGTTCTACCCAAGCTCAAGACTGCCAAACCTGAAATCACAAAAGACTCAGAATTAATCTTAAACCCAATGCAATGATGTTTGTTACTCATGGCCCCCTTTAGCTTGTGCTATACCAACTGCAATCTCATTGGCCTGAATGGTGGGCCACTGAAGCTGGTGCTAGCGACAAAATACCTTGGGGATTTGCTTGATACATTTCTTAGTCTTCTTTACTTATATCCACAATCAGAGAAATAAAATTACTTCATTTCTCTGACCATGTCCTAGTATTAACAACCTCCTAACTAAACAGGGTTGTATTGCAACAATGTGTGTACTGTTTCCTACCCTCAGGTAACTATGTGTGTACTGTTTCCTACACTTGGGTACACCTTACCCATTACTGATGGCTCCTCTTCCATAAACTAATAGAAATTCCAAACCTTTCAGTATCAGATTCATCATTTTATTACTGGTACCCACAGGAAGCTTCAGCACTGTTATCCAATCAAACAAGCAGCCTTGCTTCCAGTTACCTTTGACTTAATTTCTTGTGGGCATTCTGCTGAACATTATCCTATCATGAGCCACTTTAATGCCTTACATCAGCTTATTTCCATGAAGTGCGATTGCAGATCTTTTAATGGTTTCATGCTTTACATCCCACTCTCTTCATTTGTTTGTACTGACAGAGGTTTTTCTCACCTTTTCCTAAAACTTCAAACTCTCTTCCAGGTATCTTTCTTGAGCTTGCAACATTTTCATTTCTTCTCTATACAACTAAAACTGTACAAACCGAATATAACTACAATCTAACAACCTACACTTTCTTAACTGCTAGTATGAACCTGCAGGTTTATTTTCCAGAGCATTTTGTACCGAGCAACATTAAGTGTTCTTCTAAATGTAGTCGTGCCAAGTATTACCTGTTACTGCTCTTTAAATATCATTCTCTATACTATAGTATGTAATATATTATTCACTATATTGTACCATGTGCATTTTCAAGTTTTACTGTAACTTGGTGATGACTAAAAGGAGGCCCAAGTGGTCCAGTTTGCCTGCCTACTATATTAAAAAATGTCACTATCACTGAGTGCCACATAATAAATAAATAAATCAATAAATAAATAAATAAATCCATTTATTAATTTGCACAGAATGTCAGCTGACTGCGGTGGTGGTGCTGTGGTAGCATTGTTGCCTCACAGTAAGATGTTGTCCTGTTCAATTCTCAGCTAGAGCGTCTTCTGTGTAGAGACATGCGTGACTGGGCGTACCTTCGTTGAAGGTTGCGTGTCAGGGCCGGCAACTCAGCACGTAAAAATCTACTGCCAATCATTAGCGGACCTGAGTTCCACCGTGGTGACCCCTAACTGGGAAAAGCTGAAAGACACAACAACACAGAATGTCAGCCGAAAGTCTTGCCTAAATCTAAGGACCACATTACTGCAGTTTTCTTGAAATTATATATCATCCATCAATCAGTGTGAACATTTCAGGATAAACAGCAAGCACTATTGGCACACAGGGAAACAAAGCTTTGACTACAGTCCAGAAGACGCTAGTTCTATTAGCATATGGGCACTTGGTGGTCCTGGCATGCCCATTCTGGAGAGGAAGGGACAGGAGAGCAGACCATAAGCAGCCACAGTCCCTCAAAGGTAAAATGTCATTGCAGTGGGCATCCTGGAGGTGAACATATGGCTGACCGAGCCTCTCAGTGGTTGTAGCCTTCAGCAGAGTGCACTCCCTGAGGCAGAGCAGTGGAAGTCTTCATGATGATGACAGAAATCCATCTTCTGACTCAGTCTGTGGAGTTATGAACTTGCACAGAAATACTGTCATAGCAGTGATGCTTGTGAGAGCACAATCTCCACAGTAGGTGCCTGAATGATAGCACCTCTTCGTGGTTCTCCTTTTAGTGAATCTGGTACTCCCCACCTCTAGGGAATGACCAGACTTATGCCCAACTGGGATGAGGCTTAATGGTTAGCAGATGGAGGGAAAAAGCATCTATATAAAAGACAATAAACCTCAGAATAAATACAAGCTGTTATGATAAAACATTCCCATTTTTTAATTATTATTTATTTATTTAATTAATTTTTATATATATATATATATATATATATATATATATATATATATATATATATATATATATATATATATATATATATATATATGGGTCCATATGACTACATCGACAAGTCATAACATCGACATTCAGTACACCGACACGAAATCACCGACAGATTAAATAACCGAAATCCCACTTCACCGACATTCACAAGTTCGACAACAAAGCAGTCAGGTAGGTGAAGTGTGCGTTAGTGTCGGAGCTTGGGCTAGGGATGGGTAAGTGAGTTAGGGTTAGGGTGCAGGTAGGTGAAGTGTGCGTTAGTGTCGGAGCTTGGGCTAGGGGTGGGTAAGTGAGTTAGGGTTAGGGTGCAGGTAGGTGAAGTGTGCGTTAGTGTCGGAGCTTGGGCTAGGGGTGGGTAAGTGAGTTAGGGTTAGGGTGCAGGTAGGTGAAGTGTGCGATAGTGTCGGACCTTAGGGTTAGGGTTTGGGTCAGGGCTAGTGTGTATGCTGTGTAGTGTAGTGTGTTGAAGTAGACCCAGTTTAGTATGTGTAGGAGTTTTGTGCAGTGGTTAGGGGCATTTACTTAGTGACTGCTTCGTTGTCGAACTTGTGAATGTCGGTGAAGTGGGATTTCGGTTATTTAATCAGTCGGTGATTTTGTGTCGGTGTACTGACTGTCGATGTTATGACTTGTCGATGTAGTCATATGGATCCATATATATATATATATATATATATATATATATATATATATATATATATATATATATATATATATATATACATATTTTTTTTTTTTTGCTTCAGATTTCCAGAATAAAGATTCAGTTTCAGTTCTTTTCATGTTCATACTAACACTACAGGTGGATCAGTAACTAAGGTTATGTACCTGAAGATGAGTTGAGATCCCCAGACAAGTAAGTAATACTCAGCTGTGGAAAATTGCCGGCTCCTTTCAGTGCTGTAGTCCTGGCCTCAGGTTACGCTCTTGAGACTTATACCATCTAACAGAGACACACGAAGGCACGTGTATGATGAAGCATGCACTGCCAGTAAGGTTCCTAACCAGACAGGGTCTAGTTTCTTTCTAAACAATCAAGGCTGATAAAGTCTGACAGTGGGGAGAGTGGCCCTTCAAAATGACATCTTGTCACATTGGTACAACTGCTGCTGAGATAAAAATAAAGTTCAACAGACAGGCCGCTTTCAGAAAGTGGCAACAAAAAGGCCAAAAACAGTGTGTTGATACTGAACAAATAATAGGTTCATGCCTTGTTTCTTCAGTTTCATCTTCCTGTTTGTGATGTTTATCATGTATTTAGATATAATACATGCAGAAAAAAATCCAGAGACTTGCTATGACAATCTATGTATATAGGATATTAAATGTTGGCCATTTCACCTTATACTGCTGTTGTGGTGTATGGTTTTTCCCTCTTACTTCGAGGGAACGGTGATTGTGGGATTGAGTCTCAATACTATCTCTAATTACATGCGAAGTCTTTTGATTTTATTACCATGTCTTCTGAAAAACTGGCAGCTCTGCTAACAGCACTGCTTCGATTAAATATAAACCAATGTACTCTTACTTTTCCAGATATTCATATTACCACTGTCAAGGCAAGCAAGAAGATACAAGTGTAGGTGTAACAAAGGGTATAATAGTTCTCCGGCTTAAATGTCTTCTGAGTAAATGCTGGAATTGCCTTAAGCTTCAGTTACAAGAAGCATCAATAATGAATGAAAAAAGCGTATTTTCCCACTACTTAATGAATCAACAGTATCCCTATTTAAAAAGAGGAGCTTGCATTCCTCCGTACATAGTTACCTTGCAGATAGATTTACTGAACTTTCAAAAGAACAAGATATTTGGCTTTTACTTCTAAACCTTAGCTATTGTAATGTACTTTACAGTGTTTGATTCACTGTGAATAGCTCTACCACCAAAATTGTTCATTTACATCACGTTCTCAGTCTTGCTGTGGGCACATAATTGTTTGCAGAATAACGTCAGGAAACATTATACATGTAATGAGTCTGGCAGGATGTGTGTTCAGATTTCCATAAACTGATAAACAAATTAGAGTCTTATAATCTATTACCCATTTATCTGTCCTCCATAAATGCCAATGTGCAATTCATTTGTTTGCCGGTGGCCCATATTTCAGAAAGTGATGCATTCATATAGAGCAGATGCTTCATTAATTAAATCAGTCCACAGTAGAAAGGAAAAGGATTTCAGAATATGATGTTCATTCCCCTCTAGTTCTTCCCCTGAAAAGACATTTAGTACTTAAACTTGCTACTTTGAAAAAATGAATCCTCCATAATCCTATGGTTGCATGATCCCCTTTTGCTGTTTTTAATTCATTGGTCATCTTTTTAGCTCACCAGCAAAACATTTCCTTTAGTAACTCCCTGTTGTCCTGGAGTGACACAGCATGGTGTCTACTGGTGTGATCATCCAAGGACTTTCATTTCTGAATCTCCTTTTCAGGCTGTTCCCACAATTTCAGTGTGTAGTGCACAGAAATGTGACCTGAGTAATACCTCAGTCCCTTCAGTGCCATCTTATAAAAATAATTGCATTCACATCCATCCATCCATCCAACACTGTGTGTGTGTGTGTGTGTGGGGGGGGGGTAGTCTTATGGTCTCCACTACAGGATAGGTCTGTCATGTATAACCCTATTTTCCTTAAAACAGGTGGCTTTCCATTTGCTTTCTAGTGCAGATGATTGCAACTGCCTTCTCGAGTCTCAGGTTTCCTTCTCAAACTCCATTTTCCTGCATTGTTATTCAGATTATAGTGGCTATATCAGTAAATATGGCTGGAGTCAGTTTAGATCTTTTTTGTGACAGTAGCCACCCCATAAATCACCCAGTTATCATCAGCAGCAGAAGGCATTATTTTTGAGTTAGAATTAATTTATTTTTATGCTCATTTTTGCAAGGTGCAGTTGTTTCTTTTCTAGAAAACCAGTGCAGTCTGTACATATCTGTACAGCATCTGACACATACTGCTAGGAGTGTCATCTGTACATATCTGTACAGCATCTGACACATAATGCTAGGCATGTCATCTGTACATATGTCTACAGCATCTGACACATAATGCTAAGCGTGTCATCTGTACATATCTGTACAGCATCTGACACAATGCTAGGTGTGCCATCTGTACATATCTGTACAGCATCTGACACATAATGCTAGGCATGTCATCTGTACATATGTGTACAGCATCTGACACAATGCTAGGCATGTCATCTGTACATATCGTACATATGTGTACAGCATCTGACACATAATGCTAGGAGTGTCATCTGTACATTTCTTTACAGTGACTGATATCTGATACTAGGAGAAACAAAGGCTAATGCTACAGCTAGTTATAGGGAAGGAGGCACTGTATGAGACCATGAAAATTGCTGTCTGTATTTTCCAGACAAGCATAAATCTGATAACACTGTGAGGAAGAGAGAATGGGCTGTTCATATCTGAAGACAAATCTGCAGTTATAGAAAAGTAGCTGTGGGTCTGCTTCTGGTAGTATGAAAGTAGCATAACTTTAGCCTCACTTCTGACTCTGCAGAAAACACATTTTTATGAGTTTAATGCACTTGTGTTGAGTGTATCTGCATCTGTTTGTGTGTGTGTGTGTGTGTGTGTGTGTGTGTGTGTGTGTGTGTGTGTGTGTGTGTGTGCGTGTGTGTGTGTGTGTGTGTGTGTGTGTGTGTGTGTGTGTGTGTGTGTGTGTGTGTGTGTGTGTGTGTGTGTGTGCGTGCACATGTGCAGTCTATCTGCCCATGGACATTTATAAGCCTAGCCACAGAGTGATGGCTTTCGCCTCCCCATTAGATTAGTAACCTGGGCCTCTGTCAACAGGGCTCCTGAAGTGATCCCAGGGTAGAACTTACGATTACCCATCCACTCATCAAGATTTCTCTTGAAAAGAGTCAGAGAGGAGCTCTGTCGAATATGGATTGGGATCCTATTCCAGAGTGCGGGGAGTCGCTGGGACAGGAATCTATCCCTCCAGCATGTCCTGTTTATTGTTGTACATAGGTTCAAGTCGCTATAATCAGTGATTCCGAGAGATCTCGTTTTTATGAGGTGAAGCATGTCCATTAGTTCAGGGTTTGACATGGCCCTATAGGTCAGACACAGGTCACCTCTGAGAAGACGGTAAGTGACTGAGAACAGCTGGAGCTTTTTTAGTTGTGCTTCATAGGGTAATTGTTTAAGGCCCTCAATCCTCTTAGTGAGGTACTTCTGTGGTCTTTCTAGTTGTTGCAGGTGTCTAGTGAGGTACATCCCAAATGGGGCATTGTACTCTATTATGGGCCTAATGAGTGAGGAGTAAAGGGGCACAATCACCTCCTTGGATCTGGATGAGAAACCCTTTGTGATCAGGTGTGCTACATAGAAGGATTTCCTGACCATTTTGGCTATGTGGTTATCAAAGGAGAGCATGCTATCTACTTGGGTACCCAGGTCCCTAATTACTTCTTCTGTACTTAGTGGATTCCCATCTATGTGGTAGTTTGTAAGTACTTTGTTTTCCCAAATGGGATTACTATGCATTTTTTGGCATTTAGCTTGAGGCCGTGACTTTGACACTAGGTGTTTGTCTCTGTGAGATCCTTTTGCAGGATGTCTGTGTCAGCTGGAGAGTCAATTATTGCACCCAATTTGCAGTCATCTGTGAACTTGGTTAGCCACAGTCACTCCGCCTTTGCCTGTACTTCAGAGAAATATATACCGAACAGAAGGGGTCCCAGGACTGAGCCCTGTGGAACTCCGGTTGTGACTGGTTTAGAGTCAGACATGGCGCCTGCCACTCTTACCATGTGGGTTCTGTCTGGGAGCCAATTGGCAACCCATCTCATGACATAGGGGTTAATATTTAAGCTGGTGAGTTTGTCTATGATTCCTGAGTGTGGGATGGTGTTGAACGCCTTAGCGAGGTCCAGATATGCTGTGTGGACCATCTTCCCTTCATCTATGGCCTTGGTGACTGTTTCAAAGAAGTCGACCAAGTTCAGGAGGCAAGATCTGCCTTTAACAAAGCCGAACTGGGTGGGGTCTAGTGTCCGGAGGTTCCCAATGTCCCTGTTAATGAGCTCCAAGATAATGCGTTCCATGGCTTTGCAGACCAAGCTAGTCAAGCTTATAGGGTGATAGTTCCCAGGGTCAGTTGTGGCACCACCTTTGTGGAGTGGTACGACTGTTGCTGTACGCCATTCTTTGGGTACATAGCCTGTAGAGAGGCTGAGTTTGAATAGTGATTTGAGATGGGGGGGGTTAGTTCATTTTGAAGCTCGTGTAAGACACAACCTGGGATAGCATCTGGTTCCATTGATGCTATGTTTTTGGCCTTTGCAAGGGCTGTCTTTACTTGTGTGTCTGAGATATCTGGAGCACCATACACTTCTGGGATGGGTGCTAGCCTCTTTGGTGGAGAGGGAGGGGTGAAGTTTGCACTGAACTTGTCAGCCAGGATGTTGGCAATGTCGGTTGGTTCAGTGTATTTATGGCCATTATGCACTAGCTCAGAGCATATCTGAGAGTTTTCCCCTAGACTCTTGACATAGTTAAAGAAGGCCATGTGGTTATCCTTAGAGTCATTGGCTATTTTTCTTTCGAAGTTGGCCTTGGATGATTTAATGAGGGAGTGCAGATTTTTACTGATGTTAATCAGAGATGCCTTCTTATTTTGGGATTTTGTTCTATCTTGCAGGAGTTTCCTCCTTCTGTTGTAAAGTTTATTTATGGCTGGGGTCCACCAGACTGGCTTCCTCTTTTTTGAGGAGTTGGTCTTGGTTTTACTTGGGATGGCTTGGTCCATGCATTCTTGAAGGTGTTCATAGAATGCACTTGTAAAGGATTCTGCCAATGGGTCATCATTTTCCATTTGATTGGGAGCTTTGAAACTTTCCACCTCGGTCTTGAGGAGTGTGAAGTTGGCTTTAGAGAAGTTTTTTACCTTGATTTCCTTGACTGGGGGGTGGGGGGTCAGGATGTGGATGTCCAGTGTGATTAGTTTGTGATCTGATCTTACCAATGACGAGTTTACCTCAGGTTTGGAACATAGGTTCCCCAAGTTGGTGATGACCAGGTCCAGAATGTTGTGACCTCTTGTGGGAGTGGTGACCAGCTGTTCAAGGGCATTTGAGTTTATAAACTCAAGAAAGCATTGGGCTAGGGCATTTGAGCTTGAGTAGTTTGCCCAGTCAATGTTAGGATAGTTGAAGTCACCCAGTAGCATGGTGTTGGGTAGAATCTTCATACTTTCTAATGTTCTCAAGAATGCTGCGTGAGCATCCTGAGACAAGGTGGGAGATCTGTAGCAAGCTATAAATTGAACAGTCAATTTACCCGCTGTCAATTGCACTTGGATGGTCTCAGATGCCACGTGCTGTGCTACTAACCTGGAGGTGTGGGTGTTTTTGATGAATATGGACACACACCCCCTCCTTTTGTGTTCCGGTCCTGGTTTTGGGACCTAAAGGTATGGTAGGAGTTAGAGCCTAGCAGTGCTGGGGTGCTCTCTGGAGCCTTGAACCAGGCTTCTGTCACTGCACATACGTCGATTTCTTCCATACTAAGGAGAGCCTTGAGTGCGTGCATTTTGAGGTTTAGACTTCTGGTGTTGAGCAGCATTACCCTCAGTTTTTGTTTATTATTGTTGTTTATGGAGGCAGGTTTGTCTTTTGAGCCTTGCCTAAAAAAGACAGTACTGGGGTGGCAAGAGTCTTGGCCAGTATTCGAAAGCCCAGGGGCAACAGGTGCAAGCCATCTCTGGCAAAGCAACGTGGCTTGTCAAGCATGTCGTCCCAGGCTGACAAGTACTGGATCCCCTTTGAATGACACCAGTAGTTTAACCAATTGTTGAAACTGATCATTTTTTCTTCGTATGCTGGCATCATTTTGGGTGAGGGTAGGATGCTACTCAGAATCAGAGTCATACCAGCCTGGGCTACATGGTCAGAGAGCTCCTCCATGTCTCTTTCCATGTAGTCCAGGGAGGTACGTCTCAGGTCATTTACGCCAACATGTACAATGACAGATTCATATTTCTACTTGTTGTGGCGTGACCTGAGTGCATGTGTTATGTGGTGGATTCTGGCACCTGACAGGCTGCTTACTGTAAACTTCTCCTTGTTCAGTCTAGTGAGTGGGACGTCTGTGTGCCTAATGATAGAATCACAGATTACTAATGTGTTAGGTGTGTTATTTAGCCTTGGGGCTGTTTTTGCTTGGCACACTGACATTGTGATGTATGTGTTACCTGGTTTCTGTTGTGGGCTGGGGGTTACTTGGGTGTATGCTTAGGAGGTCTCTGTTGTTTAGGCAGGTTCTTATTTAGAGCCTCTGAATATGTTTTTGCGTGTTTCTGAGAGTTGTTTCCTGGTGCAGCTATGGCTGGTCTATGAGTGTGGTAATGTGGTGCTAGTGTTGCCCTTCTCCTTGTGACTGGTTGATCCAGTCGTGGGTTGAGAGAGCTTAGCCTCCAGTTTGGCTGTGTAGCTGCATCTCTCACATATGTTTGTGTTGGTTGGGAGGAGGAGGGGGTTGTCTGTGTACATGAGGCAATTGTAACATTGCCTCAGGATGCCCAGATTCACTAGCTGGACCAGAGAGCACACCTGAAGCTGTCCCTTGAACATGCCTGAATAGATGGTTGGGACTGTATTGCTGATTGGATGAGTAAAGAGCCTTATACTTCCTGAGTATAGGGCTGAAGTACAAGCTGTAAGCTAGTGCTAGTTTTAGTGAGTTTTAGTAAGTGCCAGTTTTAAATTGCCTTATTCCTAATGCTGGGTTGAAGTGTTTCAAGTTTCAAGGGAAAAACCGAAGTGCCGACTTCGTGGAGCCTGGAATAGTTTAACCACAGCTAAACAGCGCTGCACGGTGCCCAAAACAGCGCTAAGCGGTTTTTATACCAGGCAGATCAAAAAGGATAGAAATTAGCCCAAAATGGCCAATGAGCTACAAGTTGCTGGGCTGGGACAACTCCTACAGGGACAGATAGGCTGCTCAGAGTTCCCTCTCTCACAGTGAATAAGGAGGCCACCTAACTATCCAAGTATGATATGGGCAACACAGGGACCTTTACCACAGTCCTGGATTCAGCAAAGCCTGAAAACTGAACTAGACTAGTTCAGAAATGCGGGAAAACAAAGATTTTTTTTTTTCAGAAACAACAGAAATGCAGAGCTTAAATTACTTTAAATACACAGAGGAGGCTAGCGCACTTGAATGTGTAGCCTGCGACTGTGTTTCAGGTAACGTAAATGCAAAAACGACAAACAGTAACTATTTTTCAAGTGAAACAAGGAAGTAAGCAATGCAGATATCACTAGGGATCCACAGAAGTGCTGAAAAGCCGCGTTTTAGGTGGAATTAGTGTTTCAGGGAAATAACAAGCAAACAAACAACAAGCATACAAACAAAGCTAGGCTTCAGCAGGCCTGGATCTAGTATATGCTACAGCAAACAAGGTGTATCAATTTCAGTAAGAAACAGTTCAAATATGCAGGCACTATAAGCCTTTAACCAGAAATTCCCAGCTCAGAAGGACAGAGTCCAGCCTCTCCTCCCACAAGAGTGCAGACCACGAACCTTCTTAATGTAAAAACTGGCCTGAAGCCCAAGTGTTTAAACCAGAACTACTACACTTTTAGAATAACAGACACTGAGCCCTCAGTCAGCAGTTCCCAACTTAGAAGGATGTAAGCTACCTGTGCTGCCACCACAGTGCAGGCCACAAACCTTCCTAATGTAAAACAACTGGTCTGAAGCCCAAGTGCTTAATCCAAAAGACTTAGAATGATAGCTACACTTTAATCAAGTTATTACCAAGCAGTAATAAATACAATTGAGTACTTTAAAGAATGCCTGGATTAGTGCTCAAGTTATACAAACAAAGCTAGGATTCAGCAGGCCTGGATCTAGTCTATGCTACAGCAAACAAGGTGTACAGATTTCAGTAAGAAGCAGTTCAAATATGCAGGCACTATAAGCCTTTAACCAGAAATTCTCAGCTAATGTAAAACAACTGGTCTGAAGCCCAAGTGCTTAAACTAAAAGGCTTAGAATGAGTTACACCAAGCAGTAATAAATACTTGTGTCTGTCACTCTCAGATGAAATGCATTTTAGGCCAATTAAAACTGGTAAGTGTTTTTGGAGTTCACTTGCATGGTGGAAAATACAGCTGTTCAAGTAAATATACCATAACAGTAGATGTTTGAATTTGTCGCTGCTGCAGTAGCCTTAAGCAATATGGGGCATTCTGCCAAGGATCTGACTTGATGGACAGCTTCCAAAGCTTTAGGACTCCTTCCACTTACACTACACTAGTCACTCGTATGTATGAGGGATGCACACTAAAACCAGTGGCTGGGATGCCAAAGCTTCAGCACTTCCTTGCCTCAGAATATATAAAAGCTAAGAGACTTGTCAGACCTGTCAGAGTAGCATAAAAATAAAAAAAAACAAAAAAATCATACACCCTGGCAATAAATAGCAGAAAGGGGAATGAGGGAGGAAGGGAGTGGTTATGGCAGCTGTGATTTGTTCAAACTTCCACTGTTATGATAAATTTACATACTCAACTGGAATATGTTTATAATTAGATCATTGCTGCAGTAGCTTTAAACAATATGTGACAAATAGCAGAGCATGCTAAGAAAGGGAAGAGAAAGCTGGGTCAGAGTCCAGAACCCCCTTGGTGAATAGTCCTAGCAAAGCTTGTTCTAGACCTAGAGAAGGATTCTAGGTTGTATTGCTTGGTAAAGGTATGGATAGATGACCAAGTTTCTGCCTCAAGTATATTTTAGAGCCCCCTTTACATAAAGCCAGAAACATAGCCATAGGAGGAGTGGATCATAGCTCTGCCTGGAAGAGTCTTGTTATGGTGTGTATACAAAAAACCAGAAGCATGGTTCAGACATTTGAAAATAGTATGTTTAGACCAAGGGTATGCCTTTTACTTATCTTCATAGGAGACAAAAAGTTAATTGCAAGTTCTGAAGGTCTCCATTCTATCAATGTAGTATCTGAGTTACTATGTGTAGAATTCTGTCTTCCTTTTTTGGTTCTAGAAAGAAACAGGGAGTCAAATTGTCTGGTGTAGTGTAAACTCTGGAATGACCTTAGGAATAAAGGACGGATTTGTTCTTAAGTTGCTCTACCTTTGTGAAATATGAGATAGAGGTGACTTACCTTAAGAGATAATAGCTCAGATACTCTTCTTGAAAAGTCTTTCGGCTTTTCCCGGTTAGGGGTCGCCACAGCAGAACTCCCATTCGCTAATGATTGGCAGTGGAGTTTTACGATGCCGAGTTGCCAGCCTGATGCCCAACCTTCAAAGAAGGCACACCCATTCACGCATGCGCCTACCTGCATGTCTTTATATGTCACTTGACCATGGGGAGAACATACAGACTCGGCACAGAAGGCGTTCCAGCCAAGAATCGAATGGGAGAACTTCTTGCTGTAAGGCGACAATGCTAACCGCTGCACCACTGTGGCCATTGTTCAGATACTCTCTTTCTGAAGTCAAATCCATAAGTAATACTGTTTTCTTAGAAAGGAACTTTAAATCAGCCTCATGAGTAGGTTCAAAAGGTAAATCATCCATCCTCTAAGTGAGCAGGCATTTAATACCCCCTTCAAAAATATTTCACAACAGGGAAGAAAGGGGAGATATGTAGCAGACAAGCAGATATGGCTAAAAGATGAATCTTGATAGAACAGCAGGAGAGGTCAGAGGATAATAACTCACCCAAATACTGAAAAGTCACAGGAGTCTGACACTGAAAAGGATCCTGATTCTTGGATTGGCATTACATAGTATATATTTTCCACTTTCTTATATATGGATTTCTAGTAGCAATTTTCTTTGCCTTTTATAATACTTGATGCACATCCACAGAAACAAGTTGCCCAAAAGACATTAGAATTCTGTCATCCATGCAGTCAGCTGAAGAAGTTGAACATTATGGTGTATCAAACTCTATATGTCCTGTGCGAGTAAGTCCATTCTGTGAGTAAGTTTTTGATAGTTGCCCTGAGACATTTTTAAAACAAGAGAGAACCACTGGTTGCCTGGGCCAAAAAGGGGGTCACCACAATTATCTTTAGAAAATCCTTCTGAATCTTTAGAATAAACTCTGGATATCAGAGAAAAGTGGGGAAGAGCATAAAGGAAAATTCCAATCATGTTAATGAAAGGACCTCTGTCTTCCAGGCCTGCTTTCCAAGACTCCTGCGGCAAAATTTCCTTAACTGTCTGTTCTGACTGTAGGCAAATGGATTTACTTGTGGAGTTCCCCATAGATTAATCAATTCCTTGAAGACCCCTCCACCTCCCTGTGTGCAGCTTCCAGTTCTAATGATCTGTCCTAGTCCTGCTCAGCTTGTCTGCCATAGTTTGACTGAATTCAAGTAACCTGAAGGGACACATGAGTCACAAGATCCCACAATACACTAGTTAGTTTACAATAGGGGTAGGTGCTGGTTTTCCCTTGTTTATTTATCACATCACTGTGGTATTGTCTCTTATTACTAACAGAGAGCCTGTACTCCAAAGGTGGCTCACATATTTAAGAGCACTTATTGGAGCTATTACTTCTAGACTTATGCATGTTTAACCCATCTTGTATGTTCCAGAGACACTGCACTTTCACTCCTTTGGATAAAGCTTGACACACAAAGTCTGAATTAATGTGTTTTTACAGAGTGGGAGCTATCAGGAAAAAGGGAAGACTTGGGTTTAGAGGCAGCTGATTCACACACTGATTGATGCATTCTTCACAAACCCCAGCAATGGAATTTGAAAGGATAGAGGATGCTGGTGTTAAATCCATCCTGATTTGACAAACCATATTCTTCTCATATGAAGTCTGGCCAAGGGAATCATTTGAATAGTAGAGGCCATAAATCCTAGAATTCTGAGTTATTCTCTGGCAGGTGGTAGAGTCTGGTTTGAAAATTAAAGGAAATTATTGCTCATAACCTTCCACTTTGTCTTGAGGAAGAAATGTCAAGATAAGTGGTGTATCCAGGAAATATCTTAAAAATGCTATATTGTGTGATAAAATGACAAAATATTTCTCTCTGTTCACCTGAAATCCCAGGTTGAAAAATAGATTTACTACTCCAAACCAGAGATTTTTGATAGGCTGTGAAAGAATCTTCAAAAAAGCAGACAGTTATTTAAATAATGGAAAATGTGAATGCCCTGCAACCTGCAATGGACTGTCACAGAAGCCAGACACTTTGTAAGCACTCTGAATGCTGTAGATAAACAAAAGGCAAAATTCAAACTGAAAATGAAAACCAGACACAGGGAAACGCAAAACATTTGCTGGAAATTGTTATTGATTGCAATGTGATGGCACACATCTTTTAAATTAATGTTACCAGAAAACTGGAAGGAAAAATGAGGGGTTACAGAGGCTGAAGAAAAATTGTTTTAAATGTTGGATTTATGATATGAACATTTAGGAAAGGAAGGTCTAGGACAGGTCTCCAAGTCTTTTCTTTATTAACATCAAAAAATTTCTTGCATAGAGCTCCCTTCCTCTTTGTCCTGGGGGAATAGTTCTATTACTCAAACAGACAGCATCAGATTCAGAACAGGAGGGAAGAAGCCAGTTTGATTGGGATGATAGGGAGTGATCCTAGAATATGAGAAAGGGATTCCCACTGCAAGTTGCATGCGTTTAGAATGATCTTCAAAACCCAAGTGTCTGAAGTTATCTGATGGCACAAAGGGAAAAGAAGATCAAAACCCTTGGATAAATTTACAGGATTGCAAGGGTGGGAAGTGTAATACCATGAGGGTTCATATTTTAGGGTCTGATTTTTAGGGTGCCCTTGGTTTTGTGAAAGTCCTTTTTTCTACTTTAAACTTCCCTGCCACTGCTTTTTTAAATGCTGTTTACTTGAGCCTTGCTGGAAATGCTTGTTCTACTTCCTGAAAGAAGAACCTGAACTAGAAAATGTGTTATAATTTGGAAAAGAGGGTTGAAAAATCTGGTTAACCCTCCAAATTAACTTTTGCCTTTCATCAAATCCCTTGAGGACCTCCACAGTAGAAGAATCAAGTAATACTTCATTATCCAGGGGAGCATTTTAATTTTCAGTTTTAACATCATTTGGTAAATTCAGAGACTGTAACCAAGTAAATCTTCTCAAGACAAAACCAGCCTTTCATCATATCCCTTGAGGACCTTCACAGTAGAAGGACCAAGTAATACTTCATTATCCAGGGGAGCATTTTAATTTTCAGTTTTAACATCATTTGACCTTCACAGTAGAAGGACCAAGTAATACTTCATTATCCAGGGGAGCATTTTAATTTTCAGTTTTAACATCATTTGGTAAATTCAGAGACTGTAACCAAGTAAATCTTCTCAAGACAAAACCAGCCTTTCATCAAATCCCTTGAGGACCTCCACAGTAGAAGGACCAAGTAATACTTCATTATCCAGGGGAGCATTTTAATTTTCAGTTTTAACATCATTTGGTAAATTCAGAGACTGTAACCAAGTAAATCTTCTCAAGACAAAACCAGCCTTTCATCAATTCCCTTGAGGACCTCCACAGTAGAAGGGCCAAGTAATACTTCATTATCCAGGGGAGCATTTTAATTTTCAGTTTTAACATCATTTGGTAAATTCAGAGACTGTAACCAAGTAAATCTTCTCAAGACAAAACCAGCCTTTCATCAAATCCCTTGAGGACCTCCACAGTAGAAGGACCAAGTAATACTTCATTATCCAGGGGAGCATTTTAACTTTCAGTTTTAACATCATTTGGTAAATTTAGAGACTGTAACCAAGTAAATCTTCTCTAGACAAAACCAGTAGCAGCAGCTCCAGAAACATCCACAGTGTCATAAGTACATTTCAAAGAATGTTTGATTACCTAAGGCATAGCAGATGCCATATAAAACACAGAAGCATTAGTATCTGATGAAGGCAGATGAGCTATTTAATTATTTAAATTATCATAAGAATCCAGAAAAAAAATAAATAAATGTGTGCCTGAAAATTCACAGTTCTGAAGGCCAGGGTGGAGGATAAAAACTTTTTTACCAAATTTATCCCAAACTGTTCACATTTTGTTAGAAGGAATAAGGTTGGCTGTGGAAAG
Organism: Protopterus annectens; assembly: GCF_019279795.1. Classification (NCBI taxonomy): domain Eukaryota; kingdom Metazoa; phylum Chordata; order Ceratodontiformes; family Protopteridae; genus Protopterus; species Protopterus annectens. The sequence goes on along the minus strand of NC_056739.1, from coordinate 212,124 downwards.
AAGCTTTGTAGAAGCTGAATTGTACAAGGAAATTAACACTTGATTTGCCCTAGGGTTAGAAAAAACAAACCTGTGGGACTGGGGCACCTTACACAACTTGTCACACTTTTTATGTGCAGATGGCTGACTGTCAGGAAAATTGCAGGCTGACAAAAAGGAATCCTGTAATGCTAGCAAAACATGAGTAACAGGTACAGGATGAGGAAAATGTGCTTGCAGTATATCATATCTTTGTTGAGATTTAGACATGTCTTTTTGAAAAAAAAATCCTCATTTTGGCAATGCTATTAGAAAAAGAACGATTTCAGGAACAACAAATGGGATTTTGCAGAAAGGCTCTTTTAAGAATCAGAATTAACACCATGTAGAGAGGGGACATGAGAAAGACAGTGCCAGTATAAATCCTTTCTGTCAGACTGATAATCAGGATCTGATAGTGAAGAAATTCTTTTTTTCTTTTTCTTTTTCTGATGAGGAAAAACATCAAAGGCTGAAGTGCTCTGAACAGTCCTTTTGCCAAACTCAGCAAGTTATCTGCTTTAGGAGAGGAAAATGTCTAAATTTATGTTTTCTCTTCCCATGAGACCCCCCCCCCCCAAAAAAAAAAAAAAAAAAAAAAAAAAAACAATGGCTCAGCAGTCCCTACCTAAACAAAAAGCTCCTTAGTGTCATATAATGAAGGAACATCCCCTGGTACCTTTTCCAAAGCATGCAAGGGAGGGGGTCACCCTTCCCTAACAAAGGCAACTATATAACCACAGAGGACGTGCCTGTCTCCCAGTGCATGGTAGCATTTTGAGGAATAGGGACCAGATAAAAAAGATGAGCAGTCTGAAGGACAACTAATGGCCACATAAGAGTTACCCATGACTGGCTGAGGCAAGGAGGAAGCAGGACTGATGACTGAAGCCTCACAGACAGCATTTTTTATCTTGTAGCTTGAGAAAGGATCAGTAGTTTTAGCAGCATACTTGTCCATGTGTCCATGTCCTAGCTGTGAAAGGAGTCTCATGGATGGACAGCAGAGTGAAGAAGAGCCAGTGGTACCTTCTGACTACAAATGTAGTAAAGTAGGTAAAATGTTTTAGTGACAAGCACCAAATGCACTTTCCATAGCCTCTCCCAACACTGTAATGCATAAGCAGTACACTTTTTTCCATAAAAATAATTAGTACTTACCAAAAAGTTGGAGAATCCTTTATGGCCGGCTTATAGCTGAGAATAGTGTCTAATAAGCAGTCAGTAGAGCAGAGAAGGGTAATTCACAATTTCTGAGAGAAAAAGTAAACTTCTTCTAAACAAAAAATACCAAGGATCACCCTAGCAAATAAAGTATAAGTACCACCAAAATCTTCTGATGTAAAATATTATTTTTTCAAGAAAAATACAAGTTTGTGTAAGAATTCCCTCAGAGAAGTCTAACAAAAAGGTATATTTTCTTGTAGTTAAAAAGGCAGAAATGCCCAAATTAAAGCATTCAAAAGAAAAAAAACACTTTTCTAAATAAATTGTATCATGGAAGGTAATCCCCAATGGCTAACTTATCTGCTCACCTTAGATAAAGCACTACCCAGCTAATGATCACCTGAATCCTATGGAGAAGCAAACTCTTTAGTGACAAGACATTTCTGACATTCCGGCACTGCAGCTGTTGGTTTTACTCTGTATCCCTTGTGCAAAGTAGTAGATAGGGTGCCTGGGAGGAGCCCTAAAGCTTTGCAAGCTGACCGGCTGTTCTGATCCTTGGCAGAGCATCCTACATTGCTTAAGACTACTGCAGCAGTAACCTAATTATGAACATCTGGCTGTTCAGATATCTTATGAAAATAAATGGCATCTTTATTCAGTGCAACCATGGTCACATAAGCAGGGCCATTAATCAATCAAGCAATCTGATAATGCCATGATTGTTACACAGGTTAGGAAAGTTCAGAAGAAGAGCTCACACAAGTCTGAAAGCCACATATTAAACTTAACAAGACCCGGTGCAAAATAAATTTATTTTCAGCATTGGAGCCAAGAACCTCACTCCTTTTGTGAGCTGAAGCCCCTCAGAACCCATTTAAGTATTTAAACTCTGATGTCACCCATGTTAACAAAAAGGAATTAAGTGACTTTTCATATATTCCCTCTCTTTCTCTGAATTCTTCAGCGAAGTCTGCTTTTAGCTTTGTGTGTGCCATTCTGTTGTGCTAGGAACCAGTTTCAGGAGGAGATTATCTGATGGTAGGGTGGACAACAGACACGAAAGTATTAATTTTCATTATGCATTGATTTTACCATATAACATACATTTTGATGGCATAAGGAACATTATTAACCACAATTCGACTAATTTTAGAGCTGGAGAGTACCTTGAAAAAATTGGGCACAAACCAAATGTGGTTTACAAAAAGGATTTGTGCTTTAAATCCATGCTTGAGAGATGTTGGAAGGGTTTACAGGGTGGGCACATGAATAAGCGTGGCCAATGTAAACAGCGTAGATTCATCAAGGAACATGAAGAAGTGTCTCTACCTAGGTGAGGGGACATGTATTTTAGACATAGACTGAACTGTCACAGTACTAATGTGGTGTGTATAGCTTTGTGCCAACAATGTATCTAATTTTATATAGGTAAAAACCAAAATCAAGTTTACAACAAGGATTTACCAACACCAATATGGTATTCACAAGCTGGATGACGAAAATGCATTAGCCAAACATATTATCAGGTTTCCCACACATTAATGTAAGTACTCTTGTATAGAAAATGTTAGTTTTGACCAGAATGGAGGGCCACATGAAATTTTTATTGAATATAAAGAACTGATTTGGCAGCTAAGGAGCAATGCCACTGTACCCCCTGGTTTAAATGAATCCATTACTATAAATAGCATTTTAAAGTTAAAAGCTGAATTTGTGTTTTCCTAAGGGCTTGTACATATGGGGGTATTTGTAAGTAGGAATTCTGATGTTAGATTTTAAAAACAGGCAAGGTGTTTATGTGTGTAGGTGTTTATATGTGTATGACTTTATATTAGATGTATGTATTTTTTTAAGGATTAATTGAGGGGTGGAACGTTTAGTCATGTGACTTAATTGCTGTATTTAAGCTTAATTGTGATTTTAAACTGTGTTCTGAAGAAGTCTGACATTGGTCTTATGAAAGCGCTCAACATTTGGAATAAACTGGTGCTTGGTTACATTTTTCTCTTCATTATTTTGTTTTTCTAAGTTTTGGTTTTTGTTTTTCTTTTTTGTCATATCCCAAAGATGCTTCATACCTGTGTTTTATTAACTTTGTATATCACATAGGATATTATTCAAGAGTTTCCCTGGTGTCCAGTACCCCCCAATGTGTCTTTCATTCTGTAAAACCTGTTGTTGTATTATTAAAAAGACTACAAAGGGATGGTTGATCCTTGAATTAAACTTAAAACCTCAATAACAAAGCAGAAAGCCCATAGCATTGCCATTCATAACCAAGGCTAGAGCTATTACATTGTTTTACTAGCCATAGGGTCTATATCAGTTCATCAAAACGTCTGAAGTTCGAACACCATATGTTCAAACTTCAAACCATGAACTGCAAAAACATCGAAGTCTTAAAACAGCAATTTTTTTTCCCAGGGAAAAAAATCGCTGTTCCAAGAAATACACACGCAACACAAACACACCAAAAAAATATCAATCCACACACATACACTCAAAATCCTACATTTAACCATACATTAAACTGTACATACACAACTACCTATCCACTTACCTTAACCCAAACCCTAACCCTGAGGTCCGTCACTATTGCACACTCACCTAACCCCCGCCCTAACCCTAACTCACCTATCCTGCCTTATCCCTAAAGTCTTTCACTATCGCACACCCACCTCACCCACGCCCTAACCGTTAACTCACCTAACCCACGCCCTAACCCTAACATCCACACAATCACACACTTACCTGAACCCAACCCGTAACTCCCCACCACAGTCCTGATACTCACAAAGCCACAGAAACAGCTTTCCAAATTCTTTCCCTGGGAAAGAATTCAGTGGGCCACGGCTTCGCGATTACCAGTGTTTGAACTTTACAGTTCGATCATCTGGTATTCAATATTTAGCCATTTTGACAGACTGAAATAAACCCCTAGCCATATACCCTCTTTAGAAAAGGCAGCTTTCCTTAAGAAATCATTATGGTTATGGCTATTCTTTTTGTGGAAGGGAAATCCCTTGAATATTGAGGAAAAAGTTTATAGCATCCGTGCTAGGATGGGATTTGGGGTTCCCAGACATGAACAGATACACTAATGCTATTACTGTCTGTCATGCATTATAGACAGCAGCAAAATTGTTCTGTTTGGTATCCCATAGAAATAGAGGTTATACATTCATTTAAAGAGGTAATATGAACTGAAGGTAGAAGCAACATTTGGAATCCAGGGGGGTTAAACATTAAGGGATGCAGGTAATAAGTTTAATATAAAATAGTAATGCCACTGCGGATAAACTTCAGCTCATACAATATCAAAAATCCAAAGGTAACAATGTAGTGAAGAAACAAGGCAGAGTAAAGGTTAAACTATTTGTACCTTTACTCTGCCTTGTTTCTTCGCTACATTGTTACCTTTAGGTAATAAGTTTAGTAGTTGCTTATGAGATAGAAACTGTGGACTTGTTGAATTACCATGTGGGAAATACCCTCATACATTAATGTGAATGGATAGAGTATGTTTTTTTTTCTTTTGGAATGGCATGTTTTCCAAAGATGTGACAGGATTTTAATCCTTTCAGAAGGGCTTTATGTAAAGAAATAACAATATCTACAAATCCAGTCACATTTTGCTAGATCTGCTGCACAATATCCTCTGAGTTGTACCAAACCAATCTAAGCTGAGGGATTTTTTCCTGAAAATAACTTTACCTACACATTTTTTTGTCAACAGTTTATTCATATCTGGGGTCTTAAAATATTGAGGTACTTAGTAATACGAAATCAGAATTGTTTGAGGTTATCAAAGTATCCATCAATGAGGTCCAGTGGGATCTTATTCTAAAGGCATAGTTTGAGTTTATTTCAGCATGAGTGGTGGTTTTACTTACCACAAGCATATTGATCAGTGGCAAAACTTATCACTAAGGGTTTGTAATAGAAGTGGAAGTCTGTCCAGCTCTTCTGGAGGTGTGGGACCCCTAATGCTAACTACATGTGTATGAGCAGGCAGTGCCCAGTGATTAACTCAATGTGGACCAGTTTTCAAGATGTTGCTTCCTGGACATAAAGAACAATGCTAGTCAGTATAGATGGACTTGAATTTTGGTCATTGGATATGGACATTCCATATTTATCACTTAGGAAAGATCAATGGATATGGATCCAATTGGTGATTTTATTAGTCTTAGCCAAAATTTCTTAAAGAGATCAAAGCCTAGTAATAGTAAAGGGAAAATAGAATATGAGCATAAGGAATAGTCTTCTTATAAAAGTACAATATATACAAACATCTTTCAAGATTCCTAGTCTGCATTTTTTATTGTTTTATTATGATTTCAAGGTAATTTGTAACATTTAAGTGTTTCCCTAAGTGGAGATCTGAAACTACATAGTTTTGATAAAGTGTATAGTATGCATTTAGTTTATAAAATATTAAATATTCATAACAGCTGAATGACATGGGGAAATAGAACATAATTTTGTCAATGGGGATATGGTTTAATGGATTTCTTGTTGCTATACCTTTGGAATAGTGGTACTTTCACTATATATTTCATGTCCATGAAAATGATTTACTAAATTGCCACTGTATATTCTTGTGGACTGTTTTAAGAATACTATCCTGTGATATATATTTGAATACAGATGTGAAGATTGGGTGAAGATAGATGAAGGCTGCCAGCCTAGCCAGATAGAATTTTGGAGATAATTCTGTCATCTGTAAAAATTAATGTAAACCACAGGCTTATTGTCTTAAATGGTAAAAATAGTGTTACATGTGGAATTGGAAAAATATGTAACAACAGTGCTCTCTACTGACCAAGTAAAGCATGTTGTGACCCTTTGATGTAAAACTTGGAGCCAGTAAGTCTAGAGTGAGGCATTCTGCCTATTGTTTTAAGGCCAGAGTTAATGCCCAGAGTTTCCATGCATAAATGTCCTTTATTGCTCTGGTTTCTGCCCAGAGGTGAATAATGTAAATGTAGTTTCTGTTAGCTTGGGAACCCATGGAATTGTGAAGAATGATGTAATGTGAACCAGGAATATTTTAAAAACAGAGAGAATCAGAGAGCATTAAGCATTTTTGTCTTGAATATCCAACTCATCAGCACTGTCTTGCTCTATATGTAAGTTTATCTTAGACTTGTGTTTTTCTTTTAGAAACAGCTAGAAACTTGAAAGATAAGACTAAGTGTTTTTCTGTGATGTCAGAGCTGTACTATGGAATTATTTTAAGTATTTATCTGTGATCTCTGGACTCTTGACTAGCACTGTGTAGTAAAAAGTATTGCCTTGTGTTTTGACTACTTGTTATTAAATATTTTAAAACCCTTTCAACTGTGGCTGTTTATGTAGAGATAATTTAAGCTCTTTAGAGTTCTTGCATGCCTTTAGTAAAATTGTACAAAGCCACTTCAGTAGCTTTAGCCCTGGGCTATACTACCACTTGGATAATACTATTGCACAGTAATAATTGGACACCCTTTTAAGGGCCTTTGAGTAGCTGATAAATATTAGTGGGTGGTGGCAGCTGGTACTACTATATAGTCTGGGAAAAAGGGGCACAGCTGGAAAACCAGTGCCAGCCTTCCCCAGGAGTGTCTGTATGGTTGTATAAACTCTTCTCAAAGTGTGTGCGCGTGTGTGTGTGTGTGTGTGTGTGTGTGTGTGTGTGTGTGTGTGTGTGTGTGTGTGTGTGTGTCAGCTATTTGGGCAGGGACATGAAGCACTGGTTGGACAGAGAGGGTGCTAGAGATTTTAGCTTGCCCACTAGCCTGAGTCCTGGATCCTATAGCTGTGCCAGTGGGGGGTCTTATTGGGGACCTGGAGAGCAAGGGAGTGACTAGCCCCGGACTGACTGTGACCTCTGTATGCTCTTAAGGGAAATTGCACTTTATTGTATGTATTTGTTATCCTTTCCTCCTATATGAGATGCCCCTCACTGGTGTTATTGGTGAAGATTGAGGTTCCTTGATTACTGGGCTAGGGCATGAATGTCACATATAAATTATTTGGCAGTGGTGGGATTTCCACACCACATATTAATTGGTAGGCAAATATAATTGGCTTGTAGTGGTGTGGGTAGAGTGAATTACTGTAGCTTGTGTACATTGAGCTCTGAAGGTGTTTTGTACTCTAAATCAGCCACACAGTGAATACTCAGAATTCAGATCACAATTGTTTTATTTCTTTATGTTAGCTTAGTTTGTCAGGGTGAGCAGGCAGCACATCAGCAGAGGAGTACAGAAAGCTGTCAAGGAGCCAGCTGGTGCAGATGTGCCAGGCTAGGGGACTGGTGCATGGAAACCTGACTAAGGCAGACCTGGTTGCAGCCTTGGTTACAGCTGCATCAGAAAACAGCAACCAGGAGAGCAATCAGACTGGCAGTGGAGATATAATACCCTCGGAGAGTGAACAGCTCAACCTTTCTGAAGAGGACTTAAAAATCCATCTGTAGCTAAAGAGACTTGAGTTGGAGGCCAGGAGTTTGGAGACAGAAGCAGCTGAGGGACTGAGGAGTCTACAGACTGAGGAGAATGAGAAAGTGTTACGCCTAGAAGCCAGGGAAAAGGAGTGACAGAGGATGCATGACCGGGAAATGCTGACTCTTCACCAAAGGCATGGAGGTAATGGGGAAGGGAGTAACTGAAACCCAGATGCACAAAAGGTCAGTTAGTTTCTTCCACAGTTTTTGATAGTTTCATTCATATGTTTGAGAGGGTATGCAAACAGTATGATGTTGACCAAAGGCTCTAGGTACGGTTCCTGACCCCCTTACTCCATGGTAAAGCTGTAACTGTTTTGTCAAAAATGTCTGATATTCCATATTTTGATTATAATGCTGTTAAAAATCACTTCTTAGAATTGTTTAAGCTATCACCTGAAACGTATAGGAAAATGTTTCATGAGCATAGATGCAAGGCAGATGAAAGTGAGGGTGAATATGTTGCTGAACTGAGCACTTATTTCCATAGGTGAGTGGAGTGAGTGGATGTCATGTCACCACTTTTGAAGGGCTGGCAGACCTTTTGGTGTGGGAACAAGCCCTTAGCATTTTGCCTGAGGACATAAGGATCTGATTAGCTGATAGACAATGTGCTACTTCAGATGAGTTGGGGAAGAAGGGAGACCTATACCTGGCAAGCAGGGCAGCCCTGCACAGGAAGGGACCCCCAGTACTGCTCATGGGTCTAAAGGAACCCATGGTGGGCAGCACAGACTGCCCCAACAGAATCTGCAAGTAGCAGGGGAAGCCACTAGTCCAGGTACATGTTCAGGAGCTAGGGTTAAATGTTTTGAATGCAACCAGTGAGGCCATGTGGCACACAGGTGTCCATGGAGGCAAGGTGGTGAATAAAAGATGAGGGAGCCAGTAAGTAGGAAAGACAAAATGCCAATAGTAAGTTGTCTTTAGAGAACAAGGGTACCAAACTACCATCCTGCAGCTGTCCTGATAGGGAAGGATTTGGATGAGGCAGTACCATGTGTTTGTGCAGTTACACACAGTCAGGCTAGGAGACAAGCATGTGGGTCTGGTAGCCTGGGGGAGACCCAGACAGACTACATACTTGCAGCCAGAACTGGTGAGGTGGTTACTTCAGGGAGGGAGCTACCCTGTAGCAGTGAGACTGAAGGTTAGCCACAGCTGCTTAGGGGGAATGATGGTCCCTTGAACAGACAGACTGCAAAGGTAGAGGTGAGTAGTAGTACCCAGGATGACACATTGAGGCACTACTGTCAGAGGATGCCAGACTTCCTGTGGAAGGGGAGCTGGAAAGGGTTACAAGGAGAGAGTTGAGACAGGCTCAGGTCTCAGACCCTACATTCCAAGGCCTGAGGCAGGTAGCTAGGGAGGCACCTGATTTTCAAGGAAAGGGTGAATCTGTATACTGGGACAAGGGGTTACTGTACAGAGAGTGGACCCCTGAGGAAGGGCTAGAAGGTAAGAGAGTACAGCAGTTGGTAGTGCCTAGACTCTACCATCTGGCACTCCTAGCCATAGCCCATGATATTCCCTTTGCAGGTCATATGGGCATAAAACGTAGAAAGAGGCATATTATGCAGAACTTCTATTGGCCTGGAATTTCCAGGCATGTAACAGGGTACTGTAGGACCTTTGAGCATTGCCTAAAGGTAGGCAAGGCAGGAGACAAGGTGAGAGCTCCTTTGATGCCTTTGCCTGTGATTGAGGAGCCATTCCAGAGGGTAGTTATGGATATTGTGGGTCCTCTGAGTACCCCAGGTTCCACAGGGAAAAAGTATATCTTAGTGGTAGTGGATTATGCTACACAATAGCCTGAGGCAGTGACTTTGTCCTCCATTGAGGCAAACAAGGTGGCAAAGGCATTGTTAGAGATTTTCAGCAGGGTAGGTTTCCCAAAATAAATACTGACTGACAGATGTGCCCAATTTCATGTCAGACCTGCTGGCCTGTCTGTGGAAGTCCTGTGGAGTGAAGAACATGAAGACCACCACCTACCATCCCCAGACTAATGGTCTTGTTGAGGGGTTACACTCTACAATCAAGCCCATGCTATGGGCATTTGCAGATCAGTTTAAGAGGGAGTGGGACAAATCTTTGTCGCATCTGTTGTTTGCTTAAAGAGAGGTTCCCCAGGAATCCATAGGTTTTTCACCCTTTCAGGTTGCTGTATGGGCATAGGGTGAGGGGACCAATAGATTTAATTTGAGATGAGTGGAAAGGTGAGTGCGAGTCTCATAAGGAGTCTGTTGTGGCATATGTTCTAATCCTCAGGACAAGACTCAAGGAACTCATGGGCTTGGCCAAGGCGAACCTGGCAGAAGCCAAACAACAGAAAAAGGTGTGGTATGACAGGAATGCTCGAGCTAGAGAGTATGCTGTGGGGCAGCAGGTAATGGTTCTCATTCCTGTCAGACACAACAAGCTGCAAGCAGCTTGGGAGGGACCCTACAAGGTGGTAAGAAAGGTAAGTGATGTTAACTACATGGTGGAACTGCTAGGCAGAAGGTAGGGGCACAAACTGTACCATGTTAACATGATGAAACCTTACCATGATAGTGAGGCCCTTGTGCTGAGTATTTGCAGTGGATTTCAGGAGGAGTCTGAGGGAGATCTGGTGACTGATCTTCATAGTGAGGCTCGGGCTAACACCTCAATGGAAGGGGTAGCAATGTCCCAGCAGCTATCTCCTACCCAGGTTTGAGAAATCTGAACAGTGTTGCAGGAATTTGGGGACATGTTCACTGGGAAACCAGGGTGCACCCACCTGGGGCAGCACCAGGTGGATACAGGACCCAAAAGGCCTATTAGGTAGGCACCTTATAGAGTGCCTGAGAGAGTCAAACAGACTCTGAGGGAGGAGGTACAGGAGGTGTTGTAACTAGGGGTAATTCAACAGTCAAACAGTCCCTAGGCCTCCCCAGTGGTGCTGCTGCCAAAGAAGGATGGCAGCACCAGATTCTATGTGGACTACAGGAAATTAAATAGTCACACAGAGTCAGATGCTTACACCATGCCTAGGAAAGATGAGCCCCTAGAGCAGCTGGGTGGGGCTAAGTATCTTACCACCATTGATCTTACCAAGAGGGTTACTGGCAGGTGCTCTTGACTCCCAGTGCTGGAGAAAAGTCAGCCTTTGTGACTCCTTTTCTTGTATGAGTTCACAAAGATGCCCTTTGGGATGAAGAATGCCCCAGCAACTTTCCAGAGGCTGGTAGATCATATCCTAGCAGGAGCAGGAGAGTTTTCCCTTGCTTACTTAGATGATATTGCCATCTACAGCCATTCCTGGCCAGAGCACCTTCAGCATGTCAGGGAGGTGCTGGGCAGACTACAGAGGGCATGGTTGACCATTAAACCGAGCAAATGTCAGGTGGGTATGGCAGAAGTCTCCTACCTAGGACATAGAGTGGGGAGTGGTATGATAAGGCCAGAACCTGCCAATGTGGAAGCCATTCAGGCATGGCTTGCACCTGTTACTAAAAAGCAGGTGAGGGCATTTTTATGGACAGCAGGGTACCACAGAAAGTTTGTTCCCAGTTATGTTCACAAAAGAATGGAAACTGCGCACCAGCAATAAAAACCGTGACTTATTCGAAATTCAGTAATAAATCCACAAATAAATCACAGATAAACGCTTTTAGCAAGATAAGACAATGCGTTTTTCAATAGTAAGACTCAGACTTCATCATTAAATTAAATCCCATTATTTTTATAAATATATAAAATTAAAGAAATAACCAGTAGAATCATTTGCGAATAACTGACATTCTAAAACAATAAATAAAAACAGTAAAGAGGAGTAAGAATGTAATTAATTGTGTTTGTAAATCCTGTTAAAAAATCTTCCAAAAAAAAAAACTTTTTAAAACAATTAATTGATCATATTTTAATAATATAATTTATAAGTAATTTAATTTATTAATTATAAAATATTCCCAGTTATAGTACCATAGCTGCTCCCCTCACAGACCCGACAAGGAGGAACAGGCCAGATAAGGTAGTGTGGATCCTAGCATGTGAGCAGGCATTCCAGAAGCTTATAGAAGCTTTGGGATGATCCACTGTGTTAGCCAGTCCAGATTACAGCAAATAATTTGTTGTGCAGGTGGATGCTTTGAACCATAGGGTGGGGGCTGTACTTAGCCAGATTTCTTCAGAGGGTGAAGAGCACCCAGTGGTTTATCTCAGTCATAGGCTCCAACCCAGGGAGGAATGCTGTGCAGCTGTAGAAAAGGAATGTCTAGCCATAGTGTGGGCAGTGCAGAAACTTCAGCCTTATCTGTATGAAAGGAAATTCACTGTTATGACAAATCACAACCCCCTAACATGGTTAAACAGACCCAGCCAGCAAAATGCCAAGTTGCTAAGATGGAGCCTGTTGTTGCAAGCATATGATATATCCATGCAGCACTGCAGTGGGATTCGCAATGCCAATACAGATGGGATCTTAAGACAGGGAATGGGGTAAGGTACACTCAGATAGATCTAACTCCCTCAAGCAGCATTTCTCAAGGGTCACTTGAAAAACTAGCTTGAGTTTTCCAGGGGGGGAGATATGTGAAGATTGGGTGAAGATAGGTGAAGGCTGTCAGCCTAGCCAGATAGAATTTTGGAGATAATTCTGTCATCTGTAAATATTAATGCAAACCACAGGCTTGTGGTCTTAAATGGTAAAAATAGAGTTACATGTGGAACTGGGAAAAATCTAACAACAGTGCACTTTACTGACCAAGTAAAGCATGTTGTGACCCTTTGATGCAAAACTCAGAGCCAGTAAGTCTAGAGTGAGGCATCCTGCCTATTGTTTTAAGGCCAGAGTTAATAGCCAGAATTTGCATACATAAATGTCCTTTATTGCTCTGGTTTCTAAGTGTAGTTTCTGTTAGCCTGGGAACCCAGGGAAGTGTGAAGAATGATGTAATGTGAACCAGGAATGTGATTTTAAAAACAGAGAGAATCAGAGAGAATCAGAGAGCATTAAGAGTTTTTGTCTTGACCATCCAACACATCAGCACTGTCTTGCTCTATATGTAAGTTTATCTTCGACTTGTGTTTTTCTCTTAGAGATAGCTAGAAACTAGAAAGATTAGACTAAGTGTTTTTTGTGATGTCAGAACTGTACTACGGAATTATTTTAAGTATTTCTCTGTGATCTCTGAACTATTGACTAGCACTGTGTAGTAAAAAGTATTGTCTTGTGTTTTGACTATTTGTTATTAAATGTTTATAAACCCATTCAACTGTGGCTGTTTTTGTAGAGATAATTTAAGCTCTTTAGAGTACTTGCATGCCTTTGGTAAAATTGTACAAAGCCACTTCAATAGCTTTAGCCCTGGGCTATACTACCAATTGGATAATACTATTGCACAGTAATAATTGGATACCCTTTTAAGGGCTTTTGAGTAGCTGATAAATATTAGTGGGTGGTGGCAGCTGGTACTGCTGTATAGACTGGAAAAAGGGCACAACTTGGGAAACTGTGCCAGCTTTCCCCAGGAGTGTTTGTGTGGTTGTATAAACTCTTCTCAAAGTGTGTGTGTGTGTGTGTGTGTGTGTGTGTGTGTGTGTGTGTGTGTGTGTGTGTGTGTGTGTGTCAGCTACTTGGCCAGGGACACGAAGCACTGGTTGGGCAGAAAGGGTGCTGGAGGTTTTAGCTTGCCAACTAGGCTGAGATCTGGATCCTATAGCTGTGCCAGTCGGGAGTCTTATTGGGGACTTGGAGAGCAAGGGTGCGACCAGCCCCAGACTGACTCTGATCACTATATGCTCTTAATGGAAATTGCACTTTACTGTGTGTATTTGTTATCCTTTCCTCCTATATGAGATGCCCCTCACTGGTGTTAGTGGTGAGGATTGTGGCTCCTTGATTACTGGGCCAGAGCACGGGCGTACAACAGAGATGATGTATTAAAAAAAATTCTACGTCTGTATTAATTTTTGAGGTCACTTGCTCTTATTAACAATAGTAAGAAAACATCTTTCTGGATTAAAAAGCTTTATTGTCTTACTGCCTCAAGTTTAGAAGCTCTTCTGAGAGATAAAATTCAGTCATAAAATCAGAACATTTTAAACATGAAATTCACATTTTAATTAAATAACTATCAAATCATAGCATAGGTCTTCATTATATACTCAGACTTAATTGATATGGTGTTGCAGTTTTAAATTGCAGAATATATTCAGCCTGCATTTTTTCCTAACATTTTTGTTTCTGTAATCCAGAATTTTGTTTTATTTTTAACTTGTCTCAATACAAAAGAACTTTCAATTGCTGACATTCCCGTTATGAAGTTCCCACAAATTGCTAGCTGCTTATTTTTTTAATTCTTTTTAACAATCATTTAACTGTTAGAGGAATAGTTTTCTCAAAATAAATAGGGAGCAAGAACATATTATAGCATAAACTGCCATTTTTGACAAGCATTTGAAATTACCATTATCAAACTTTCCATAATTTAAAACATCTTTGTATTGTAACAAGGAACATATCTTGCAATGCTCATATGGATAAGGTCCTGACTATAACCTAGGCCTAAGGGTTAACCAAATTTTCAGGGGATGAGACATCTTAAATTTACTATAAACTAGTTGTCTTGCCCAATTAAAAAATATCCACTAAGAAATGGTGCAGGATGCTGGCAATATTTCCCCAACTTTTCATCAAGCAACAGTAATGACCAATACTTTTTAATATTTTCACTACTAATAAGGGCAGTATCTGTCTTTTTTGCATTTTTTAATATATTTGTACCATACAAGTCCATGGTACCTAGTTTTCACTACCCAAGTACTGCAGTATTTACTTACTTGTTAAGGGGAGTTTTTTATTGCTGCTACACCCCCCCACACAGACACACAGCACCCACCATACATTGGACACCCACCCCCAATCACACTCATTGTTATTTTTACCCAGTCGACATTCTCCTGCTCATACAGTCCCACCCACTCACCTATCGTATATTTCCCCTAGTTAAACATACAAGGTACACATGGGTGCACACAGACACACATACACAGACACACACACACACACACACACACACACACACACACACACACACACACACACACTCACACACACACACACACATACACACACACACATGCACACACACACACACACACACACACACACACACACACACACACACACACACACACACACACACACACACACACACACACACACACACACACACACACACACACACACACACACACACACACACACACACAGACACACACACACGCAAAGGCAAACAAATACACACACAGGCACACACACACACACTACATTTGCACTCACCTCCACCCTCTGAGCAATATGCAGCCCCCCCACCCCACCCCCACACATATACAAATCTCAACACTACCTGTCCTCTAAATTCCCAGAACTTGCCTCTAATGTGACTTAACTCATTGTAAGTAAACGGTAATTGTGAGCTTTTGCTCAAGTTAATTACGATGGCTGCCAGTAGTGATTTATGTAGCTGACAGGCTCTATGAATCTGACAAGCATTATTAACACAGGCATTTCCAGGGGATGGCACGTGACTAACTACTATATTTGGCTCCCCCAGAATGCTTCATTAGTGTTTGCAGTAAGCCAGAGAAACAGTCCACTGTGGTGCTGTACCTCTTTGAGGTAAAAGTGTGGTAGCACTGTCTAAAAGATGGAAATGGTTACCACTGATGAAAAAAAAAAGTCCTGCCTCTGGCAATAACACTTCTGAGTCTTGACCTAGGTGTATCTGGTTAATTAAATGCAGACTTAGAATTTTAGGAACTATTACTAGTTTTGGTCCTGGATTTCCAGATTACTTATAATAGGCTCTCATTTTATGAAATGGTTAATGTCATTGCCATGATTGTTACCTGCGATTACTTTTTGAGGATAGAAAAATCTTTGCTACTTATACCACAAATGTGAGGCCTGTTGTGGTTATGAAGTTATTCAAATGCATGGCTGTGCAAAAAATTATAGATTACTAAAAATGGAAATGTTAAGATTATTAATTGTGGGTGTGGAACTGTAGAAAGTGTCACTCAGTTAATTTCCTATTTTATAGCTGTACGTTTAAAGACCTGCTTCATAGACTACGGTAGTGTCACTGGACAATTTCATACCTTTGCACACCATCACTGTTGGTGCATAATTACATAATGGTAGATCCTTTCCAAAGAGGTGAGTTTATAGATGCACTTTGTAATTCTTGGCTGAAATTACTGAATAATCAGAAAGCTTCGAACAGCTCTCCAACAGATTAAAACAAAGCATCATAACATTTTCATTTATTAGCAATTTTTGATTTTTTTTTCCAAATGAAGAGACATTCATGAACTATTGCAATGCAGCTGCTCAGTTCTACCAGAAGTGGTGGCTTTAAATTATCTGTTCAATATCCCCTTTTCAAACAAAGTTTTATATTATTTATTTACAGTTAAATACCAGGAAGGTCAAGCTAATAATTCCTTTGTCAGAAAAGTCTCAGGGAGAAAGGTTGCACTATTTATCAAATAATAAAAAAAAAAAGAAAAATGTTAATTCAGAGTAAGACAGTAGTAGACAACAAATACAGAAGCTGAATCAATCCTTACTAGCAATGTTATATAAATATCAGATGCAGATATATATCTGACATCTTTTGTTCTTGTGAGGTTCAAGATTAATATAGACCTATTATCATTAGACCTTTTTATGAGCAGTGTAGTGCACTTTAAAGTGATTTACAGTAATTAATACACAACAAAGAGAAGTTCATCTATAGCAGTGCACCGATGGTGTTGTTTCATGCCAAGTTTTTGTTACAGCGCTGACTGGATGATGTCTCGTAGGTGGTGGTAATCTGGTTAGTATGGAATCAGTATTTAAAGCACATAAGCAGCAGTAGTAATTTATTTTGTTGTGTTGGTTAGCTAGGATTTTATGGTGGCTGATTCTGGTAAAATTAAGGGAGAAGAGGTAGAGCTGCTCAGAAGGCAAAAGGAGAAAAGAAATGTGAAAACTGAGTATTAGAAAAAAACGCAACAACAGTGAGGCAGCAGACATCAGGAAGACAGGCAGGCTGTTTAGAGAAGGGGAAGCTAATGAATATGAAAGTGGTACTTTACTTACTATGAGAACAGTAATTTGATTTAGGACTTAAGGCCTGTTGAGCAGGAGTATAGCAATTCAGTTGAACGCCATGTTTTTCATTGTGGTTTTAAGTTGTTTTAGCTGATGGATTAGTTTTATACTGGTTGGTATGGAATTAAATGACGATCATAATGACTAGTTGACTTGAGTGAACTGAGTTATTGTTTTATTTACTTATTTATTGACATTTGATTACCAGGAAAGTCCAACTGAGTAAAAGCTCATTTTCAGCTGAGCTCCGAGAAGAAAAGCTTCAAATTACTACAAAACATTTTTAGAACAATAGTTTTACAATCTTCAAAAATAAAACAAAACATCTGAAGTTGAAATAATTATAACAAATTAGTGATACTATAAAAACATTGGTTAAGAATTGATACAAATTATATGACGATCATTTAATATTTATAAAAATTTTAGACAGATTGTAGAGAAATCAAAGGTAAGTAAGTCTAATACAAGCAGCAGTTGCAATATGAAGTGAGGGAATAACAAGCTTATGGTATATTTAAAGAGAAAGTCATGGAAGAGAATTTGATAGAATTAAGAAAGTAAGTGAAGAAGGGAGTAAAAGGAGATAAAAGGACTGTAAAAAGGTACTTATTCACATTTAGGGATATCGTTTATCCTGGTTTTGAGAAAGAACAGAGGCAGACTTTACCTAGGAAATCTTTCAGAAAGGCTTTGAAAGATGGAAGGGAGGGTATTGACCTGATGATTACAGGTAAGCCATTCCAGGCCTTGACAGCCTTGTACAAGTACAGACAGTGTTCAGCATATTTCATAAGTTTGTAGACACACCAGAGTATTTGGTCACTGGATTGCAAAGACCAACTGGGAACATAACTGTGCAGAATGTCTTTTAGTGCTGGACAGGCAGACAGATGCTGGATAATTTTATAGGTAGTAAGAAGCTGTATATATGTTAGTTGGTGAGGCAGTTCTAACTAATTTAGGCTTTTTAGTGTTATACAGTGGTGGGATCTGAAGGGGGTATTTGCTGCAAATTTAGCAACTTTGTTATAGCGTTATTCAGGCTTTAATTTTTGTGAACCATGGAGGTTAGTAAGGATATGATCACAATAAAGATGTGTGGGGAGGAGATAAGTAGTGGCAAATATAGTTTTAGTTGCATCAATGAGAAAGTTTTGGGCTCTGTAAAGCATCCCTAGTTTTTGATGAGTTTTTCTTATGCAATTTTGTATACACAGGTCAAAAGTAAGATTATCATCCACTATCACCCCTTAATAATTTGCTATGAGAAGTGACTTCAGTGGTTGTATTATCAAGATGTCTTTCATTATTTCTATTTTTCCATGATTGTAATTATTTCTCCACTACTGATTTTACTTTTTTGTATTTCAATGTAGTTAATACTACCCATAATTCTTTATTATGTATATAAATATTTTCTGTGTATGTAATTCTTGTGGAGCTTTTCTCCCCATGCCTACACTGAAAATGGGCTCTTTCCAGGCCCAGTGGACTTTCCCAGTTAACAAATGCAATAAATAAATAAATAAATAAATAAAAGAGAGGACTTTTGTTTTCATGAGATAGGAATTTGGGGAAAAAAGTAGTAGTTGTTTGGTCTTGTTAGGGTTGAGCATGACTTGTGAGTCACAAAGCCATGTTTTAGATGCGGTTAAAGCTTCTTGAATAATTTTTTGGAGGTGTACCAAATTGTCAGATGCGCAAATGAGAGTGGAATCATCTATGCATTGTATTAGAGTGGCCTGTTTGTGTGGATGTTTAGAGGGTGTTGGTGAAAATGTTAGAGGAGCAGACCAAGGATATAGCCTTGTGGTACACCAGTGGTGAGTGGGAGGTAAGAAGAGAGCATGTAGTGCCACTTCACTGTCTGACACCTATTGGACAGGTAGCTTTTGAACCACAGAAGGGCAGGCTGAGAGAGATCTAGTGAGGACATTTGAAGTAGACGTTTGCTGTGACAAACTGTGTTGAAGGCTTTAGACAAGACTACAAATAAGGAAGAGAGACTAGTTTGCCATTATCTCTAGCTTTATTGGCAGTATGTATATAATTAAGAAGGGCAGTGCTAGTAGTATGAGGATGAAAGCCATGTTGTGTAAGGGATAGGAGTTCTTCCTGCAGTAGATAGTCTAGCAATTGTTTTTGAATATATTTTTCAATTATTTTGGCAAGGGGAGATAAGATTGCTGTTGGTCTAAATTTATTAATATCTGTTAAATTTCCTGTTTTGTGCAGAGGAATAACGTGTGACTTTAACCAGACAGAGGAAACATAACATTCCTGGACTAAACTATTTATACAGAATGAGATAAGATAGGTAATGCTATCTGCTGCTATTTTTAGGTACTCACTTGGAAGGTCATCAACTGAAGAAGAGCAGGGTTTAAGTTTGTTTAGGAGTAGTTTTATATAGGATGTGGACACAGGTGTGAAGGTCAAAGAGGATGTGGTGATATGTGGCTGTTGGGCAAGTTGGGATTAGATGTTGAGAATTCCTTAGTTAGAGATGCTATACTATCTATAAAATAAATGTTGGACTCTATTGCAGTTTCGAGTGGTGAGTTATCAGGAGAGGGGTTTGGGTTGAATTTTTGACCGGGATGTAAGATTTCTTTAACGGATGCCCAAAATGTTTTAGGTTTGTGTTTATTATTATTCTGAAAGTTATTATAGTAAAATTTTTTGTTTTCATTTATTTACTTGTTAGTACAATTGTAAAGCATTCTAAAGTTTTCAACATATTGAGCTGTTTTCCATTTTTCCATGCTTTTTCTCTACCGTGCATTAGCATTTTACTCTCTTTTGATAGCCAAATTGCATTATTTGTTTTTAGTCTCTTCCTTCTAGAAGGTGCATGGCTATTTAAGATATTTAGACATTTATCATTGTTGATACTGAGGGCAAAACTGTCATTGGACAATGTACCCTTTTAAAAGAGAAATTGTAGCAAGGCATTTCTGAGGGCCAGAGCACACAACATGTTTTTAGTTAGAAAGCCAGGATATTAGCAAGTTCTTAGCTTCTTCAATGCCAGCCAGTGGTGTGTTTAGTCAATGAGAGCTGTTTGTTGCAGTTGTATTCTAGTTTTGATTAGATTGCAGGTGTATGCATATAGAGGCTGCATAAAGGAGATTTGGTAACAGAAAGGCCCATACATTAGTGATGTAGGCTTGTTGTGTAATATACAGTCCAGCAGAACAAGTTTATGGTTGGTACTTTTTTTACTTACTTTGAATATATGATCACATTTTTAAGTTGTTATCAATAGTTGCCATCACTGGTTTGCTTGGGACATGAGTTCAGTTTTTATAGTACTGTTAGCCGAGATTATTAAGTTGTTATAGTGTGATCATGAGGTAAGGTCACACATAAGAAGTGCTGTGAATATGGATTCAAAAATGTTAATAACAATATTGGTGAAACACTCATTGAAAAAAAATGAACTGTGAACCCCCAAATAAGTTTAAATTATTATTTACCACAATGTTTGCCAGTTCTGGTGGAAAGAAGACATGTCGAGTTCCGGAAAGAATATTATTATACAGGTTCAGCTAATAAGCATGATTGATGGAGGAATGTAATGCTAAGGCCAAATTGTCCTGGTTGGATCACTGGAGAATTCAGGTAAGAGCATGGAGTGTGAAAGGTTATTTTCTTCGGGATTCATATGATCTCAGGAAGAGCACTTGTGCAATGTTTATAACATTGTGGCTTATTGTACAAGTTGCTGATATACTGAAAATACTGCACCCCTTTCTTCTTAATTCATTACGCTTAATAGGAGTATATTCTAGTTTAGGTGCGAGTGTGCAGACGCTCTCACACTCACAGCAGGGTGATGTTATGTGTCTTGCTGGCAAAGAGTTGCTCTACAGCTCTGCACAGCAGCAGCATGCTAAGCCATCTACCAGTGGTGGTGGCCAGGATACTGGTCTGTGACTCGCTACTTAATTTGAGAGAACTTGAGGTCCTGACCACTGTGTGCCATGAGTCCTGTTGTAGCTTATACTATGCGCCATTAGCTTTGTAAGTGATGACACCTGTACTCTGATCCCTTGTTAAGTGTTATGTATACAGCACTGTACAAATTATTTATTAATTTATTTCATGCTACTTTGCTCTATACTTAAACTGCTACATATTGTTTTCTTTCAACAGTCACTCCTTATTTTTATCCAAAGACTTGCATGATTGTGGCATTCCGTATCTGCTGTGCATATTACTCTTGCAGCAGTTATCCACCTTGATGTGGAGGTTGGTCATTCTCAGTGTCCTCATCACTGTTGTATTCTGGTTTTGTCTCCAGGATCCCCAACGTCATGCTTTGCTGGATGCAGTAAGCCATGAGCATGCAGCATGCTGCATGCCAGGTGTGCATATGGGTGTATTGCCACAGCTGTCCATTCAACATCTTCAGATGCTCAAAGACATGTTCTATGATGATCTGCCTGCAGCAGTAGGCACAACTGTAGGCTTCTTTGGTTTGCGCAGACCAAATGGGTTCCAGTGGTTATGGTTCCTGTGGATATTTGGCATCACTTAATAAATCTCCATGGAGTATCTGCCTGGATTCCAATCCATGGTGCATGTCACTGGAATGGCAGACATTGACATCACTTGCACACTAGATTGCAAGCTGAAACATCCATGGTGTGACCTCTGTGGTCACAAACCACCTGGCTTTTAATCAACTAATATGAATAAGCAAGCAAGATATACAAAGTTACAGTTACTGCGGTACACCACAGTTTGACAAATCCTTCAAATTAAGTGCTTTCATGCTATATGGATTTAATCAGAATCTGAAATGAAACACTCAACCAAATTAGCTTAAAAATCTTAAGTAACAAATAGGAAGTTACAATACAAAATCACATGGATAGCAAAATTAAAGAAGAATAAAAATTAGACACTATTACATAAAACAACAGCCTTATACACCCAAATCAAATGGATTTGAAACAGCATTGCACTTATAAATAATAATCTATAATCTACCTACTCTCAACATCAACTGACTTAAAATTGGTATTTTTGTCATTAATACCCATGGTTGTGTCTGCACCAAGTTAAAGCTGCCATAATAACTGCACCACAGTTCCTGTGAGTTTGTACTTCTTTCTTGTTTATTATGTTTTTGTGTCAGAAGTATTGCACTTCGAACTGGCAGCTAGTATTAATATCTATGGAGGTAGGCATGCCCATTATCTGTAGCTGGCTTCATTATGGCAATATGTGTACCAGCCCTGCACCAACAGTTCTTGAAAAGTGGCATACTGTGTGGATGCCTTACATGATGGGAATTATTTCCTCAAGTGTGTCTGGGACTTTTATGTAATGGCCTGCATGTGCAGGCAGACAGTCCAGAAACTGACTCTGGCCTGTTGCATCTGTCCCATGCTTGATTTTGTGAGTTGTCCCTATCTAAAATGGCCAAAGCCATTATGACCTTGGTTTCCAGATGTAGTGTTCTACCTCTCCCACTTGCTGACACACCTGTCTGGCCATCCTTATGTACCTGTCCAACTGATCCTATCTTGTAAGAGTAACGTAAAGGATAAACTGCCTAAAGCACCTCCTAATATGGCAGTTGTGTAACTAGCTGTCAGGGTGCTTGTGCTACAATAACAGTATCAGCAACAATAATGTAGCTTATTATAGTAAATGACAAATCCATTTTTGCATTTGTGGTTGTAGACTTCAGCCATGGAGCATGTGATAAGTAAGTAATGCCCACAAATATTGGTTTACAATGTGTGCTTCCATGTACATCATTGAGCTTTCCACGCTTGTTGATTCACATTATTTAAGAGTACTATGTTTATTATCACATTTGCATAATGTTTTTACATTCCCTTTGTCAATGGTATACCCCTAATGCACATTCCCTGTACCTACATCTGTGAATCATTTTCTACTTTTATCTGACCTATTTTCTACAGTCATTGCACAACTATACAGGTAGTTTATTAAATACCTTTCATGCACTGCAATACTTTTCCCTTTACATGATATATAATATATAATATATACGCATTGCAGGCAAAGAGAGTTATTTTTATTACACCGTGAGGAAATAAGAGTGAAGTACATGATATAGAATATATAATATATACGCATTGCAGGCAAAGAGAGTTATTTTTATTACACGTGAGGAAATAAGAGTGAAGTACATGATATAGAATATATTCATTCATTTAGGTTTAAAAAAAGAAAAAAAAAATATATATATATATATATATATATATATATATATATATATATGGTTCCCCTTCAGAAGTCTGAATGATCATAAGCTCGAAATTCATAAGCCTGAAACCAAAAGCCTGAAAACTCAAAATCCTGAAAACTCAAAATCCTGAAAACTCAAAAGCCTGAAAACACAAATAATGCTAATATGCCAGTACAAAGACACTACTATCTACCCACTTACCTTAACCCAAACCCTAACCATAAGATCCGTCACTATCGCACACTCGCCTAACCCCCGCCCTAACCCTAACTCACTTAAACCGCCCCTAATTCTAAAGTCTGCCACTATCGCACACACACCTAACCTGCGCCCTAACCCAAACTCACTTAACCCACCCCTAACCCTAATGTAAAAACAATCGCACACTTACCTGAACCCAATCCATAACCTTACACCACAGGGCTAAGAATAGCAAAGCCACATTAAAGTCAATATGTGTATTTTGTGTTTTCAGGCTTTTGGTCTCGGGCTTATGAATTTCGAGCTTATGAACATTCAGGCTTCTGAAGGGGAACCATATATATATATATATATATATATATATATATATATATATATATATATATATATATATATATATATATATATATATATATAGTATAAATAAAAGTGCTACAGGAATGACAATTGCTTGGTGGCCTTGTGGTAAGATGTTGAGTTGGAGTCTATGAGTTTCATGTTTGACTCCAAGGTTCATCTGTTTCGTCCTTTCTCACATGACTCTTGTTGGCTTGGGTTTGTAGGGCTGTTAAAGCATTTATTGTGCTACAGTAATTATTGTGCCTTATTTAGTTTTCAGTGATTGTTTTTGCTGGGAGACTGCTTTGGTGACTTCTTGCTTTGTTTGCACTGGAAATACATCATTAGCAAAGCACTGCATTTAGTTTCCATGGAGCAGAGATTACATTAGCATCGGGGTGCCTGTTTTTTGTTTTTGATTCAGAGGTTATTCTAGGGTAGGGAGGTTGCATTTAGTTGGGCTCAATGTGATTTTGTTATCCAGTGCTTTATAGTCTAGTTTTCAGTGCTCGTACAACTAATTTTTTTCTCAGCCTTTTTGAAGGGATGTCCAAGTGACATCTCTGGAACACAGTTATAGGGATGCAAAGTAATGGGACTCCAGCAACAGCAGAGCTTACAGAGATTCCCTCCAACTGTTCTCTCTTTCTTGGTGGTATGTGGCTTTGTGTTTACCTCAGTTCTCTTAGGTCTGTTTGACTTGTACTTACACATTTTATTATTGTTTTATTCTAATATAACTACTAGGTCAAAGCTGTCTGTTGCTTCGTGAGAAGGGTAGCATTGGAAAGGAGGAAGCAAAGCTGTATTTTTTTGTCTTCCTGTAGGTTGCAAAGCCTTCCAGCTTACCTTTCCTAATTGTGAACAAATTAGTGATAGTTGCTACACTTGAGAACAGTTTAGTAGCAACTTCAGCTTGTAAATGTATGTGTTATTGGAAGTGTCTCTGATAAATGTTGTTTTGAGGAATTATTATTATAATTATTATTATTATTCCCATAAACTTTGATAAATAAATAAACAACAAAGGTAGATCCATATCACTGAATGAAGTTCAGGCCCTTTTCTTGTGAAATTGAGAAACCTGTATTTTCTAAGACTCAGAATAAGCAGCATTGAGCTTACTGAGGTACATTGTGAGGATGCATGCTTCCAAAGGGCTTCCAAAGGGCAACGGGCTTTGCAGTCAACCTTGTTTATGGTCAATTCCTGGAAAAATTAACATAATAATAATAATAATAATAATAATAATAATAATAATAAAATCTAGGGGCAAATACAAGTAATACACTGGAATTAAGTGTAGAGGGCAGTGACACGAAAGTTTGCTTAGTTATTCACTTCCTATTACCCTAGCCCTGAGTAGCATTTTGACATTGCCCAGAATGATACCCCAGTACAAGGATAAAATGATTGACTTCAACAATTGTCTAAGCTTCTGGTGTCATTCTAAGTGGATCCAGTATCTGTCTACCGGGGACCACATGGTCGACAGACCATGATGCTTTGCCAGAGATAACCTCCACCTGTCACCCCTGGGATTCCAGATACTGGCTAAGGCTCTTGCCACCTCTATAGTGCCTTTTTAGGCAAGGCTCAAATGTTAAATTCAGCACCGTAACAGGTACAAGCAAGCAAACTCTGATGGTAATATTACTCAATGCTAGAAGTCTAAAACTCAAAATGCACTCACTCGAGGTACTCCTTAAAAAGAAGAACATCGACATCTGTGCAGTGACAGAAATCTGGTTCAAGGCTCCAGAGACCACCCCTGCATTACCAGGCTATAATTCATACCACACCTTTTGGCCACCTAACCTGGACCAAAACACTAAAGGCAGAGGCGTGTCCATATTCATTAAGGATATCCACACCTCCAGGCTAGTTGCTCAACATAATGCATCCGAAATTATCCAAGTGCAACTAACACTGGGCAAGACTGCAATCCAGGTTGTAGCTTGTTACAAATCCCCCACCATACCCAAGGATTCCCAATCTTCATTTCTTAAGATACTGGAAAATATTAAGGTATAACCCAATACCTTAATTATGGGCGATTTCAACTACCCCACCATCAGCTGGGAAAACTACTCAAGTACCAACTCATTCACTCAATGTTTTCTTGAATTCATAATTTCCAATGCCTTGGAAAAGCTTATCCACACCCCCACCAGGGGCAGCAATATCCTGGACCTAGTCATTACCAATATGGGTAACCAGTGTTCCACACCAGAGGTCAACTCCTTGCTGGTCAGATTTGACAACAAGCTAATCACCCTAGCCTAGACATCCATATCCCACCCCCATGCCCCATTAAGGAAACCACCATCAGAAACTACTCCAAAGCCAACTTCATACTTCTTAAGAGAGAAGTGGCAAACTTCATGACAAAGTCAATCCAAACCTGCACATATGGCAAGTGTAAAGCTCTACAGTCCAAAAGCAAATTCAAAAAAAGAGCCAGCACAGAGTGTGGTATGACAATTTAATATGCCAAAAGATACAGAAACATGGGTGAGGGAAAGCAATCCCAACACCCAACCCAAACCAAACCGGTTTTGACTCAATAGCCTTCTTTAGTGAGAAAGACAAACAGCAAGACCTCCTATTAGTTAATTAAAGATGCTCATTTAGACCAGGAGGAAAAAGCTCCCCCAGATTGATAATCCATTTTCTTTCTTTAACATTTAAAATAATATGCCAAGCAGCCATACATAGACCATCTAAAAAAACTCCAGCTCTACTCCGTCGCATATTGCCTACTCAGAGGCGATCCCTGCCTAACATACAAAGCAATGTCAAACCCAGAGCTGTTGTCAAACATGCTACATTTAAAGAAATCCCAGTCTCTCCAAACCACACGCTCCAGGGACCTAAATCTTGTCACCACAATAAACAGAACAAGCTGGAGAGATAGATTGCTGTCCCAAAGACTTCCCATACTCTGGAACAAACTACCCATTCATGTCAAGCAAAGCTCCTCATTAGCCCTCTTTAAGAAGAATCTTGACGACTGGATGGGAAATAGAAAATTCACCCTGGGGATCACTTCTGCGGCACTGCTTGACAGGGGCACAGGAAAATAATTTTCTTGGGTGGCAAAAGCCAGGAAACCTTTTTGGCTAGGATATATAGGCCCCAGGGTCAATAGCCTAGTACCTACCTATGAACCTATGAACCTTGGTTTGAACTTTCAATCACGGTAGTTTACTTGTTATTCATAGTCACTTTTGCAGAATTAGTCCAGCATGATGAGTGAATTTTCCCCTAGCTGATGCAAGCTGTTGGACTTGATGCTGACATGAGGTCATGACAGGCTTTACAGTCTGCTGGCCAAGAAGTTAGGAGGATTAGGCATACTAGATTCCTCTTCTATCTCCTTCACACCCTTTTTTTTGTGGGTGAGAATCATTAACCCTGGCAAGGATGTAGAATTCAGGAAGATTTAACTCTTCTTTAAGATCTTGTTCTGCTTCTTTTATAGGGAACCCTCACTGCAGATTTTGAAGGCTAGATGGCACTGTATCTCATCAGAAGCACAAGGTACACCATATCTCATCAGAAGCACAAGGTGCACTGTATCTCATCAGAAGCACAAGGTGCACCGTATCTCATCAGAAGCACAAGGTGCACCGTATCTCATCAGAAGCACAAGGTGCACCATATCTCATCAGAAGCACAAGGTGCACCATATCTCATCAGAAGCACAAGGTGCACCGTATCTCATCAGAAGCACAAGGTGCACCGTATCTCATCAGAAGCACAAGGTGCACCGTATCTCATCAGAAGCACAAGGTGCACCATATCTCATCAGAAGCACAAGGTGCACCGTATCTCATCAGAAGCACAAGGTGCACCGTATCTCATCAGAAGCACAAGGCCTTTTTTCTGACCTAAAGCAAAGCACAGTCAAGATATGAACAAGAGGATACAATCATCTTCAGAGGAGGGAACCATGAATTATGCCACTACCCCAAAGTAGGACTAGAAAGAAAGTCGTCAGTTCCATTGAGACCTCTTTCCCAGCCCTTGAGGCAGTCATGAAGAATGTAATGATGACATTACATGGCCTGGGCCATTCTTCCAGGGCAGTAGTTAATCAGTCGATGATTATTTACCTGAGTTTTTAGAGCCATTACCAGAAGACGTTAGAGCTGCAACACTTGACTTAGCTTTGAAAAGTAACTTTGGGAGTTTGTCATCCCTAGCCTCACCTTCTGTTTGAGGATGCCATCATACCAGAGCAGGGCAACCTATTTAGGACAACCAGGGCAACTGGTGAATACCTCTCCCCCTTCCACAGTGAAAGTCAGATCAAATGACTCTGACTTTAACTTAGCTCATTTTCTAGAAACCCTTGCCTTGGTTAGCAGTGCTAGTCCTTCTACTCCAGGAGCTCGTATCATGCCCCATGGCTCAGGAAATGCCAAAGAGAGTTCCATTCAGAGAGATTTAATAGACTTATGTGATTTTAATGATACTAAAGGCATTCAGAGAATCATAGAGACAAACATTCTTGGGTCCAAAGACCTAGTTGCAGCCCTCACTACCCTAGGTAAGAAGGCATCAGCCAAGTCAGTAGTAGGGACCAGGGACAATTTAGCCCTTGGCTTTGCCAGTTTTTAAAGGGAATTCTCATTGAGAAAGACCTTCATTGAGAGGCCCTACCACTCGGCTTATTTCCTTTCCATTAGGGAAGCTCATCACATTCAGGGAGGATTAGCTTCACTATGACCAAAGATTTAGAAAGTTAAAGTCAGTAGACAAGACCCTAAGGTGGGATCAGCGGCATCCAGATATCTTGTTTAGTGTTGCTAATAATAATAAAACTAGTATTTTGGGTAAAGAGCTTAATTTGGAGAATCACTTGACAGTTCAATTATGTTGGGCTTTTAACAACAGAAAATATTCATGGCCTGTATGTAGGCTTTCTCATCTCTGTTCACACTTCAGAAAAAGTCATCTTGCAGTTAGATGCTGGTCAAAATCAATTTAACCAAATTTGACTACCACCACACCCTTAAAAGATAAAGGTTACAGTCAGAGACATGACTGCCTGGGCAGAGTTGGATATCTGTTTTTTTTTTTTTTTTTTTTGCCAAAGAGGTAGTTTTTCAAGGGGTTCACTATGAAATCAGCACTACACACTCTCCAATCAAGGTTAATAATTTTGGTTCCATGTTACTTATGATGTACCCATACAAGGAAAGTGGCCTACTTTCTCATCAGACATTTTTCTTCCAGGTTCACAATTTCATCTTCAGTTGCACAGAATTCCAAAGTTGTTAAGAGGGAAACAAGCAAATGGCTAACAAGCCAGTTTTCTTTCCCTCATAGTCCCCCTCCAAATTATCCCCCAGTGGTCTTGTCCTAAAGAGCAAAGAAGGCACATTTCATTTAATTCACCATCTTTCTCACCCAGCAGGTCTTTCTGCCAATGATTTTATAGACAAGCAGCAAACCAGGGTATGTTATACATCCCTGGATCAGGCAGTCCAGGTCATCAAAGAGTTTTCGGATCCATGGCTGTGCAAATTAGTTACTCAGTCAGCCATTCGCATTCTTCCATATTCTTCTCATCTGAAGGAAAACTTTTCTTTGACACAGTCATGCCCATGGGTTGCTCCCTGGCATGTACAATTTTAGAATCCTTTAGTTCTGCTCTACAGTGCTGCTGGCAACTGAGGTTCCCTAATCAGGCCTCTATCCATTATCTAGATGATTACTTGATTATAGCTGAAGGGACAGTTGTAGCTCAAGAGGACATGCCCAGTTTCATGCAACTTTGCTCACAGCTGGGGGTCCCATTGGCCAAAGAAAAGCAAGATGGCCCATTTCAGGCCATCGTCTTCTTGGGCCCCCTTATCAGTGTTTCTGCTTTTGTGTTTCAGCTTTGTTCAGACAAATTGGAATGCCTCAAATTGTCCATTCACACCTCTTTAAGAGTTATCAAAGTGTGGGTTGGTGAGGGTAAATGGTTGCATGGGTTACTAAACTTTGCTTATAGGGCCATTTTACTGGACAGGACTTTCCTCAGATCCTTATCTAACCTACTGATGGATTTCAGACTTA
Organism: Protopterus annectens; assembly: GCF_019279795.1. Taxonomy (NCBI): domain Eukaryota; kingdom Metazoa; phylum Chordata; order Ceratodontiformes; family Protopteridae; genus Protopterus; species Protopterus annectens. The sequence goes on along the minus strand of NC_056739.1, from coordinate 182,469 downwards.
AACAATACAGGGTAAGAAGTTCAAGGAAGGTCAAAGAGCACCTGCAGCTATTGGACACATTCCTAAAGAAATATAATGGAATGAATTTTTGGCCAAGCTCCTGGATCTTATTAATTGATTTAAAACTCTTCACAGATAATGCTGGTTTTGGCATGGAGGGCTATTTCTAACTTAGATGGTTCATGGTGAAATAGCCTGTCTGTTGGCAGTAGAAAGATTGAGAGACATTACCATTTTGGAGGTATTTCCTATCTGGGTAGTCTTCGATTTGGTAAGAACATTTTGCTAACAAGAAGGTTGTCTTCTACTCTGACAACTTCATAATGGTCCAGGCCCTCAATCACAGGTCATCTAAGTCTAGGAGGGTTCACACTGTCATTAGCCTGCTAGTGTTATTAAGTTTTCAGATCAATTTAAATTTTGCAAGTCATCATATTCCAGGCAAAGAAAACAACACAGTTGACAGCTTATCCTGCCTTCAGATCCCCAGGTTTTGCCAGCTGGTTCCCAATGCGGCCATATCTGAAACTCACATTCTGCCAGATGTTTAGCTCATCCGCGAGGATTTACATTGACTCTGTTATCAAAATCTTGAACCACGAACAACAAAAGGCTTATTGTTCATCCTCACATGTCTTCAGCTTGTTGTACAAAGGATTACCACAATCTCTTAGACATTGGGACCTCTCTTTAATTTTTACAATTCTTAGCCCACAGGTGTTTGATATAAGATTCCCAGTACATTAAGGATGCATGTATTAGTTTTGGGTTGGTTTACCAGATTCGTGAGACTTCCAGATTTTTTCATTCATTGGTTCACATGAAGATCAGCAAAAGGTTTGGAAAATACCAGAAGAGCCACCTCTGATCTAAGAAAAAACATTGGTCATCATCTGTTAGAACGCATTATTAAAGGGCTGTACTTGTCAGTGGATGATTTTACTTCTTTGTCCTCTGGTCCACTCTGCTTGTATGGTTCTATGCAGGGGCTTTCAGAGTCAGTGAGTTGAATCATTCATTGCACTGGCACAGTATGGTTATTGGGAGGGACTTTCTTTTAATATGGTTAGAAAAGTCCAAGACTGATCAGGCTGAGGAGGGACAACAAATTTGCCTGAATAAGGCCGACTCCTATTTAATATGCTATGTTCACTGGGCTGCTTTCCTGCAGAGGTTAGTTCCAAATGATATGACACTCTACTCTGCTATTTGAAGTCATTAATCTGACTGAGGTCAATTTCATCCTGAAGAAGACCCTGTCATGCTGTTTGTCCACACTTGGCTATTCCTCTTATTCATTCCAAAATGAGTGAACCTCAGATCTAGTAGACAGAGATCATTCCACTACAGTTTTAAAGAGGATCAGAAGTGGTTTTCTGATGCCATCCTGGGTTACATCAGACTGTAACCATGCTCTCTTAATTTGCACAGAAGAAGGTGATGTGGATCCTGGGCTACTCCTTCATACAAAGAGCTGCCAGACAAGCAGACTGGGGCTGTTGACCAGGGCCACTGGGCAATCCACTGGCTTGGGTTCTCAGGCTTGTCTTCTTTGGGGGTATTGGCATCAGCTGACTTTTCAGGCAAAGGCCCCTAATGGCCTGATCATCCATCATGGGAGGCAATGATCTAACTACTGTCTCAAAGAAGTTCTTAGCAGCATGGATCTAATCTGATCTCAACAGACCGAGTTATCTAGATTCTCATTTAGTTTTGTTTTGGTCTGTTATTATTTCTTGATTCATCTGGAAGGGTAAAAATTGTGGTTCAGCTATGGAAATGTCCAGGCACTTTGTTAAGCACATAGTGGCACAGGCTGCTAATTAGGATTAGTTACAATGTCATAGAACACTTGGACTTAGCAAAGCTAAGATAAAGATTTTTATGATGCAGATGGATCCATTTGAATGGTTTGGGCCTTGACTTGTTCAACTTGTAATTAACATTGCCTGCCAATGATTATTTTGGCTAGATGTGTAGTACACTGTTTATGTTTGTCAAGCTTTTTTGCCTGCCTAAGCCATGGGGTCAGAGCTAGCATGTAGGGGCAACAGTTGTCGATGAGTGCAAACCTTCCAGCTTAGCTCTTCTATATTCTCCCTTTAAACTTCTGCAGCATTTTGACGACTGACAGGTCAGATGACCAAAAAGGCTTAGTTCACTGCTATTGATGTTTTGGCAGTGAATTACATTATGAGTCAATGCATAATAGGACCTGCCTGAGGATGCCTGGGTTTATGCATGCAGATGATAACTGGTAGCCTGAGTGGGGCTGTTTATGCCAACTGTATTTCTGTGTTTTATTTCATGTTTAATTGCTATTGATAGTATTTCAAAGGATTCTTGTGTTGGACAATGTTATGCTGTATCAGTCACAACGGCGTTTGGTTGTCATTACTGACTCAGCTAGAGGACAAATAAGCTTAATTCTATTTCCAGCCAGTAAAACCTGAAAAGTGGAGAAATCGTGTGTATTCTGCATAATGACAGCATTTGAGAAAATAGTGAAATAAATCTGCTTTGATGTTAAAACATGGGTTTTGCACATTTTCTGACAGTTTTCAAATATCTTTGTTTATACACTAGAAGTATCTATAAAATGCAAGCATCTTTTTAAAGCTTTTAAGAAGTATATCTTACATGCTATGTTCAGCTGATGAAGCCTCAGAAACTGTTTTGCTAGATGTGAAGGTACCTTTTCAAGAAATTGCTCTATTTCTTTTCAAGTCAAATATCTAGAATCCCTCTTTAAGAAAAGCAATATTCTTGGGTAGACATATTCATAGAGATTAAAATAAATTCATGGTAATATAAGTGAACAATCCAGGAATTAATGTGTAATAACCACCACAATGAATGAAGCTAGGAGTCTGGCTTGACTTTATGAGCAAAAACACAAGTCTAGAAGTCATGGTCACTTTTTCTTGCCATACTTATATGCAAGTTCACCTTTCCATTAGCACTGGCATTAACTGGTTGAGTTGATTAAAAGTTTATTTGAATTGTAGCTATTATAAATTAACCTTGGTTCACAATCTAAGCCATGCCAAGCTATACCTAGAGTTTTTAGATGTGAATCGAACCAACTCTAGCTTGCATCCATCTTCATGGTAAAATACAGTTTCTTTGGAAATTATCTGTATTTTGGGTTTCATACTGGTAGTTTAAAAATAATTTACATTTTCTCCTCGAATATCTCCAGACCTCTGACATCCATCCATGTCATGTTACCTTTCTTATATTTGCTAGTGACTGATTTCCAAAACAGAATCAGCTGAGACCATGAATGCAGTTTATATTGTTGGTAAAGAAACAAGTTAGCTCTGCAAAAATCACCTGTATGTTGAGAAATCCGAAGTAGAATATAGACTGATAAAATATAGGAATTGCATGGACTCGATCCAGCATGGGTTAAATTGCATGATCTTACGTCTAAGGAATTAGAGTTGGAAATATACTGACATAAGGCAGGCACACCTTCTATCTGATGAGTCTGTCTAATGCATACAGCTAAAAATTGCAACAGATTCAGACAGAACAAGACCAAAGCAGACCTGACTAGTATAAAGCCTACTTCATGGTGCAAATAATTTCTTTATTTTCCTATCTTTATTCTCTATTTACAGCATTTTAGCAGTGGAAGGATGACGTATGCCAGCCAGAAACGTGATATGTCCAAGATCGGATGCTGGTACATACTGTTCACAAGCTGTCTTACATTCATTTGACTTCAATCACCTTGTATTCCTCTAGTTTGCTGCACAACAATGCTTGAAAGAAATCATTTTCATTGCAGCTGACATGAATCTTTATGCATGCTCCTTCAGATTGTCTTTTCACTTGTAGAACAACGAGCTCATAATGTACAGTTTCCATGGAAACTATTGGATTTCCAGTACTCACAGGATTCCTAGTGTCTGAGGCTAGAATTTCACACCATGTCAGGTAAACTATTTTTATGGTAAATCAAGACACTAACCTGTAAGGTAACCCCAGCAAAAACCTTTAGCTTCAGTCCAGCAGAGAGTAAGTAACATAATTAAACACTTGTCAAAGCAGGTGACCTAGAAATTTATCTTCAAGCAACAACACACTTGAAGAGTTTGCTGACTGTAAAACAGCAGTAATTTTATTAAGCTACTTTAGTACTAAAGAATATTAAGTTATAGTTTAATACTAAACATTGGATGAACAGCTTTCCTGAGAATACATTTAAATACATCAATCCTTTTGCTTCCACTCGAATAAACAGAACATTTATTTAAATGTACTGGCAGTGCTTAAAGAGAAACTGGACCATTATTTATCCATACCAAATTGTGCATAAATAATACAGTCGAAATAACATGAGAAATAAACAGGGTGTTGTATAAAATGCATTGTATTTTCTGCTGTTAAGTGTACAAAAACACAAGACATACTCAGTGTGCTTTTATCTACCAGAAATTTGTAATACGCTTCTACGTTTTAGAAGGAAATACTAACACGCTCATAAATTATATTTACAGTCCTAGATTACCATTTAGTCCACTGTACTCCAACCTGTAAAGGACTTCGAAATTCCGCTATTAAAGTATATTCATTCCCTTGAACCAAATATATCAAGCTGCAGTCAGAGGTTCCATCCCCAACATTTACAATTTTTGACTTGTGATTACAGGATGTACTGTCCGTCTGCTCCCAGGTCACACAGTATGTTCATATGATACTGGCAAGGACTAGGTATGGGTTTAAATAAGAACACTGCAGTGTTACATTGTTAGATCTTTACAGGCTCAGAGAGTCACTAAGAAGCAATCAAGGAGCTTTTTATCCCAAGGATTTTGATCTAAATTTCAGGATTTTAGCTAAAGTATCAATACTGTTTTTAAACTCTGAAAGGAACTTAACTGTTCAAAGTGACAGAGGCAACATATGTCATACTTTAGTAACCTGACAATGAAAACAAAAAAATATTTTACACTGAAGTAGAAGCTTGGCCTAAAGTGAGAAATTGTCCATAGTTTCTTATTCCCACAGCGTTGTTGTTTAAGATAAGACTACAACATTATTTACTATGTAACTAGTAATTTTATACATGCTTAAGTTTTCCATTGCAGAACTATGGCACACCAAATACATCTTTAAATGTGGAAGCCTAAGTATGTATGTGACTGTGTGTGTGTGTGTGTGTGTGTGTGTGTGTGTGTGTGTGTGTGTGTGTGTGTGTGTGTGTGTGTGTGTGTGTGTGTGTGTACACATACAGACATCAGGATATGTTTAGTAAAATATCTTTGAATAGTGTCCAGGCTTTTTGAAATTCTTAAAGGAGTAGCTGTTAAAAATGACTGCATTCCATTAATAGTCTGACTAGGGATTTATGTAATGGTATCATAGCAGAGACCTTATACAATGTAATAGATCTTAAAATGTTCTGGATAGTAAAGCGACTTATTGATCTTATCTGCATTATCATGAGTTGATAGCATGTGTTATACACATACTGTGGATATAAAAAGTTTACACACCCCTGTTAAAATGCCAGGTTTTTGTGATATAAAAAATGAGACCACAATAAATCATTTCAAAACTTTTCCCACCTTTAATGTGATCTATAACCTGTACAATTCAATTGAAAAACAAACAAATCTGTTAGGAGAAAAAATATAAAAAATAAAAAAATTCTACAATATGCTGGTTGCATAAGTGTGTACATCCTTAAACTAATATTTTGTTGTGTGTGCACACCCTTAAACTAATATTTTGTTGAAGCACCTTTTGATTTAATTACAGCATTCAGTCTTCTAGGGTAGGAGTCTATCAGCATAGCACATCTTGACTTGGCAATATTTGCCCACTCTTCCTTGCAAAAGCACTCCAAATCTGTCACATTGTGAGGGCATCTCTTGTGCACAGCCCTCTTCAGGTTACCCCACAGATTTTCTGTAAGATTTAGATCTGGGGTCTGGCTGGGCCATTCTAAAACTTTAATTTTCTTCTGGTGAAGCCATTCTTTTGTTGATTTGGATGTATGCTTGGAGTCATTGTTGTGTTGAAAGGTGAAATTTCTGTTCATCTTCAGCTTTCTAGCAGACAACTGAAGGTTTTGGGCCAAAAGTGACTGGTATTTGGAAGTGTTCATAATTCCCTCCACATTGATTAAGGCCCCAGTTACATCTGAAGAAAAGCAACCCCAAAGCAAGATACTGCAGCCACCATACTTCACCGTGGGGATGGTGTTCTTTTGGCGAAGTGAAGTGTTGTTTTTGTGCCAAATGTACCTTTTGGAATTGTGGCCAAAAGTTTTAACCTTGGTCTCATCAGACCACAACACATTTTTCTATTTTTTTTGGGAGACGTGATGTATTGTTTTGCAAATTTTAGCCTGGCCTGGATGTTTTTCTGTGTAAGAAAAGGCTTCCATCTTGCAACTCTACCCCATAGTCCAGACATATGGAGAATACGGAAGATTGTTGTTACATGTATTACACAACCAGTACTTGCCAGAAATTCCTGCACCTCCTTCAGTCCTGCTGTAGGTCTCTTGACAGCCTCCCTGACCAGTTTTCATCTTGTCTTTTCATCAATTTTGGAGGGATGTCCAGTGCTTTGCAACGTCACTGTTGTCCCATATTTTCTCCACTTTTTGATGACTGTCTTCACTGTGTTCCATTGTATATCCAATGCTGTGGAAATTTTTTTGTACCCTTCTTCTGACTGATACCTTTTAACAGTGAGATCCCTTTGATGCTTTGTAAGCTCTCTGTGAACCATGGCTTTTGTTGTAGCAGGCAACTGAGTAATTGTCAGGAAAATCCTACTAGGACAGCTGAACCTTTATTTGGGGGTAATCAGAGTCTCTTTAATTGATGGCAGGTATGTACCCAAGAATTTCCCCTAACCGATCTCTTTGTCTTTCAATTGAATTGTACAGGCTATAGGTCACATTAAAGGTGGGAAAAAGTTTTGAAATGATTTATTGTGGTCTCATTTTTTTATATCACAACAAACTGGCATTTTAACAGGGGGTATGTACACATTTTATATCCATTGTATATATAACATACCCTCTATCCTTTTATGTTTCAAATATGGTAAGAATGTTATTATTGGTTTCATAAGGATAACATGAATTGTTACTGCCCAGAATGATTGACAGAACATTTTTAATGTTGAAATTTAAGTAATTTTTTCACTGAACAGGTAAATATATGGTTAAAAAAGTTATGAAGGGTATATGAGTTACCCAGTGATGCCCCTACAATTCCTTCCTTGCAGTAAACCACAAATGTACAGCACTATAACATAATTAAACCTCTACATGCACTCGGTAAGATATCATAAGTTAATTATATTTTAAAGGGTGCATGTGTTTCTAGCAAATCTGGAATGCATAAAATCATGAATACTTGTCCCCTCACAGACACACCTCAGGAAATACCCTCATACATAATTTCCTCTAGTGCCACTGTGGAACAGGTCCTGAATGCACTCTCTAATGACAGCAGCACTGCATCAATGGACCTCAAATAATATCCCAAGATGCCTTCTTAATAGCTTGTCTATGACCAAACAGTGCCACTAGAATCACTATTCAACTGCAGCCACCAGGCAGGCTTTATGCCAAGTGAACGTTGGACTGCAGCTGTCATCTCTCTACAAAAGCATGGACCATCTATGGACCCAGGTAACCACAGACCCATAAATCTGACTTATCTGATATGCACACTATGGAAAGTATTATCATGGAAATGATGAACAATGGCATAGGAGACCTCAAGACACTGAATCCAATCCAGTTTGTTTTTTTGTCAAGTGCAGATCATGCCTACTTAACCTGATGAACTTCTTCGAGTAGATCACAAAAGCAATGTATGATGGCAAAACAGTGCATGCTACCTACCCTGACCTGGACAAAGCATTCAACACTATACCCCACTAGGGTACTATATTCACAATAAACTCCTATGTCACCCTATGGATAGGTAGCTGGCTTACATATAAAACCCAAGAAGTTAGGATAGGAGAGTCTACATCCGCAAAAAGGCCAGTCACTAGTGTAGTCTCTCAATGCTTGATGCTGTGGCCACTCCTTTTTCTCATCTACTTCTGTGAATTCAAGGCCAGCATCAGGGTCCTCTGGCTGACATAAATTTACAGACAACTGTAAACTAGGCACAGTTACAGAAACCCTCAAAGAGTCAAATACCCCCAAGAAGACCAGACACAGATCAGTAACTGGTGCCAGAGAAATGGTGTGAACGTCAATGCCAAGAAATGCATAACAGTATCCTTTAGAAAGATGGTTACCCCTGTAAACTACCACACTGATAATACACCCTTAGGAGTACACCCAGTGGTCAGGGATTTGGGAAAATAAGTAGGCAGTAACCTGGTCTTTCACCATCAAGTGTTTATGGTAGTGAAGAAATCATTCCATGTTGCAGAACCTATAAGTAAGTGTAAGGCATCTAGGTCCAAAGATGTCATTGTTCTGCAGTACTCAGCCTTCATCCAACAAGTCATTGAGAACAAACCCCCTTTGGTATGTAAATGCCCAGGCATATGCAACAACTGGTGCATCCACAAAGGTCCCTCACAAAAAGAATACAATGTGTAAACAAAATGTCCTACGCAGACCACTGCAACGCCCTGCCTCTGTCCTCCATCTCCTACAGACTGCTGATTAGTGATCTATGCCTGGACTACACAGCATCATCTCATCCTATCTATACTGATGGACAAAAATATCAACTAAACTAAGGGGTCTAGTGACATAACCTGCAACATACATAAACAGGACATGGAGTGATAGGTATGTGTCTCAGAGACTAACCATTCTCTGGAAGAAGCTTCCATTCCATCTGAAAAAGATTTCTTCCCTATTTCAATTCAAGCATAACTGGGACCAGTGGATGGGAATTGGAAATTTACCCCAGGGTTATCACTTATATCCCTAGTAGGCAGAGGCAGCCTTCAAATGCTTGTTCACCCATGCCCAAGCTTGCATATATCCCTTATAATAATAATAATAATAATAATAATAATAATAATCTTAAGCTTCTGTACTCCTTAAACAAGGAGCATCATGGTAATTATAGTCTGGCTTTCAAATAATTCTCCCTTCAAAATTCTCTGATTCTACAGCACAGTCAGTTTATTCCATTGCAAACCAAGAAAATCACCTTCACTCAATAATTTCCCCAAAGCATATTGAACAATCCACTTTTATTTCACTGTTTAGCAGTTTTAACATTTAATTAAGCAATGCAACCTGAGGAGGCAAATGACTTCAACACACACCACACATCTGTCAGCAAACATTTTTCTTGTCTGATACATACATGGCTGAAACTGCCAAACTTTGCTGCATTCCTTGAACTGAAAAATATCATATATAGTGGGGAATGTTTACAGAGGTGCATCCATGAACTGTTAGTGGATGCGTAAGCAGGACAAATCTATTTTTGCAGCCCTTTTGTAAGCAGAGATTTATTAGTGTTATAGGTTTTAGTCAGGAAAAGTACCACTCAAAAGTGCACTCAACAATGCAGACGGATTTTATTAGAATTATGTACAATGTTTTGTGAGGCTGACTGTTTCATTCAGGACACCATCCGTGCTACATTTTGTATCTACAGTTAACAGTACCTTGTATAACTACTTCTAATACCTATAGGTAGGTCTTTAAGTTATAATTAGCAAGTTGTCAGTAGAATGTTTATTTGCTCAGGTGAATCCTACTGAGTCAATTATTTTTAAGATATAGGTGGAATCATAAATTGAAAGTGCATAAAGCAGAGTATCACAAATGTTACATGGAACAGGAAGTGCACTAAGTTAAAAGAGCACATTTGTGCATTTTATGCTAGCCAGAGAGGATGAGAAAAGTATAACGGGGTGCTTTATTTATCATGAAACAGAATGAAAATATTGGTAATAACTCTTAGCAGACAACAATTTGACCACTGATTTTGCATAACTTTAAGAAAATAAGTAAGTGTTCTCCATAGAAATTGTTATGAAAAATATCATAATTAAATTAGATTGCCTGTTGGTATTGTGAAAATTCACACAAGGACACTATGCATAATTCTCAGGTACATTTTGTTATCTTAACTTATTTGGGCTTATGTAGATATGTAGTTTGTGCGACAGCATGGCCTACTTAAAAATAATCAGTAGTGCCACTTTACTGAATAGGAAAACTTTACTTTAAATACTACTCTGTTTTTTTATGCATTTTCCCTTACTGTCTGTCTTTGGGGCAATATTCAGTTACAGGAGACCATCCTCCAGTCAGCTGTCTGGGTATTTCTGTGATGGCTTATCCTCACCTGAGGCAGCTGAAAAGCTTGGTTGAGTAAAGGTCTGCTACATCTTTCTTCTATGGGGACATTTGCACTCCCATACCGGTTAATAAGTTCATCACTTGTTACTAGGCTACTGACCACTATGGTCCTTACAAGGCAAGCTACGCACCCCACACCATTTGGGTCCCAAGTATCATACAGGGGGACATGTTAGTAGGCATGTAGCTAGGGATTTGTAGGGGGAGTTAATTTGGATAATACTTTTCTTATTGATAGCTTCTGCCCATAAGGGACATAGGGGGGCCCAGACCAGGATGAATGTAAGATTTCTCATCCAGTTGTCAAGGTTTTGTTTAAACAGGATCAGGGATGAACTCTGTTTTACATGGATGGGAAGCCTGTTTCATAGTGGGGGGATTCTTTGAGGCACATATCTGTCTCTCCAGCACATTTTGTTTATGTCACAGTTCAGATCTCCAGATTTAGTATTCTGGTGGTGTTTATTTTGTGCATGTGCCATAGACAGATCAGCGGTGGGTCTGAGGAAACACTGTAAGTCAGGAAAAGATCCCATCTCTGCAGGAGACTGAATACAGAGATAGAGCCTTTAGGTGATCTGTATAGGACAAGGTGTCATGTCCTGAATTCTTCTGGTGAGACACCTGTGTGGGCATTAGAACTGTTGCAAGTGTCTGGTTAGATACATGCCAAAGGGGGCATTGTATAAAATCAGAGGTCTGATAAGGTCTGAGTAGAGCGGTACTATAAATCTCTTGGACCAGATGCCATCCCCTCACCTATGAGTTGGGTGACATGGAATGATTTTCTTATTATCGTAGCTACATGTTGGTCACAGCGTAGACTGATATGTACGTATGTTCTCAGAACCCTTGCTACTGAGTCGACTCTTAAGGGTATTTTATCAATGGAGTAATTAACTTGCATTAACAGTTTCCCAAGGGCATTAGTATGCATTATTTTGGCACTGAGTTTTTGATCATGGCTTTGACACCAGTCATTTGTCAGTCTTAATTACAATTGCAAGATGTTTGTTTCTTGAGAGGAATGTATAAAAGCTCCCAGTTTATAGTCATCTGTGAACTTGGTGAGACAGAAGTCTTTAACATTAGACTTGACTATTGAAAAGCAGATGCCAAACAGGAGCGAGCCCAGCAAGGAACTCTAGGGTACTCCACTGGTGACCAGTCTGTTGGTGGAGGTGGTCTCACTGATCCTGACTTCTTGAGTCCTGTCTGTGAACCACATGGCAATATAGCAATTTATGTAAGGGTTTACACCTAGCTCAGAGAGCTTGTCAACACTGCCTGAGTGAGATTTTAAATGAAATGCCTTAGCCAGGTCAGGATACGCAGTTTGCAGTGTTTTACCTTTGTCCATTGCCTTGCTGTCCCCCTCAGAAAACTCTACCAAGTTAAGTAGACATCACCTTCCCTTAACAAAACCAAATTGGCATGGATTCAGTGTCTGTAGGTTGCCAGTGTCCTTGTTTATCATTTCCATGATAATTTGTTCTATGGTTTTGCATATTAGGCTTGTTCGACTGATGGGTCTGTAGTTCCCTGTGTCAGTTGATGGTCCACCCTTGTGGAGAAGAATGACTGTTGTGGTCCTCCATTCTCTTGGAATGTAGCCTGTTTCAAGGCCGTAGTTAAAGAGTGCCTCAAGTGGTCCTAAAGGGCCATGTTTTATACTGCTCAGGATGGAAATGAGTTTGCTGTCAGGACCCATGGAGGTCGTGTTCTTGGCTTTAGTGAGTGCTGAGATTACCTAGTCCCTTCTTATAGCTGGAGGAAATATGTTGAAGGGATTTCACCTGCTGGAGCTGGGGGAGTGGGGGTGAAGTCTGAGCTGAATGTATCAGTCAGTAGATTTGTCATGTCACCCAGTTTGGTGTAGGTGATACCATTCACCAGCAGTTCAGCAGACTGTTTTGTATTACCTCTAAGGTGCTGGATGTAGCTGAAGAAGGCCTTCTGACTGTCCTTAGTCTGTGAGGCTATCCTGATCTCATAGTTAGCCTTGTTGAACTTCATTAGACCTCATAGTTTCTTGTTCAGTTTTATAATGGAGCACTTGTCTTTAACAGAGTTGCTTTTTTTGATCTTGGCCATGAGGTTTGTTTATTTTATTATATACCCAGTTTAGGTGAATATTCCACCTGTGGGGGATTGTTTTTAGAGTTTGTTTAGGATTTATTTCTTGTAGGTATGGTGGCCTCTATGCAGCCATTCACATGTTTGTATAGTGACTCCATGAATAATTCTGAATAGGAAGCTGTGGTCTTGAGGTTTGGGCGCACCTTGAATTTTGACAAACTGTCACTTAATAGGATGTAGTTTGCTTTTGAATAGTGCCTAACTGTTAATGGTTTTAGCTGGACTTTCTAGGTTGAATTTCACTGCAAATTAGATAGCTTTATGATCCAACCTCACAAGTGAAGATGTGACAAGGGGGAGGTGCAACACTCTCTCCCACATTGGTGAGTACCAGATACAGTATTTTTGATCCTCTGACTGGACCATACACTCTCCGATGTCCTTTCACACTACTGTTCTGGTATTCGTTACATAAGGAATCTCCTGCCAAGGGTAGCCCAACATCCAGCAAGTATACCAAAATCTTAGAATTTATAGACAGCATACATCACATGTTTGCTCCCTAAGCAAGGCATAGGGCATAAAGGTGACATACGAATGTACATACCTCAGAACCTCTTTGTCACCAGTCCAAACACCATCATTAAATGTTGGTCTGAATGTTCCTCCTTCTATGCTGGTTACTGAGCCATGTTTCAGAAAGGTGCCCCATTGGAGTATCTTCTATTTTTATTTTGGTGTGTTTACAGGTCATCCAGAAAGGGAAAATATCAGTGCAGGAGGCAAATTCCCCATAAAGACCATCACAATCAGTGTCTCTTTTGTTTGGGTGCTTCTCACAGCCATACATAGCACTCCATCTGCCAAGCGTTTGCCCCTAAGACCCTATGTAGTCATCTCTCCTCCTTATCAATTTACCTAGAGAACCAATGTCTAAAATTGGTGGCGCAAGGTACTATGTTGGAGTATTCCCATCCTGAAGGTCAGATGCCTGCCAAGAAAAAGGCCAAAAAAAGGTCTTATTTGGCTGCTGTCCCATCTCCCCTGGAAATCTCTCTTGAGGCTGTTGAAAGCTCAGAGGATCATCCAGTGTCATTTCAGATTCCTTTGCCACAACCCCATTGGAGTCTGGCATGGATCTGACTTCATGCATGCCCACGGAGGCTTTACAAACATCCACACTGGACATTGAGGGGGCACATTGACTGATTATATCTGTGTGATCAAGGGGAATACCACAAATTGTAGTTTGGGAGGATATTCTTACTACACTGGTTGAGTGTCGGCAAGGGTCTTAACCTCCATGGGTTTTTCAGCCAGCTGTCCCTCAAACAAAAAAACAAAAAAAAAAAAAAAAACAAGCATATTTCCCCTGCTGTTAAAGATCCCTAACATGAACAGCAGAATTTTACAAATGGGTACTTTAATGCCTTAATGATCTGAAAGCCTCCTCAAGGTGGATCTGTAGCTACCCCTCCCTGGTCATCTACTCCTCTTAAGTGGCCTAGGCAGCAGGAGTCCTCTGATGAGGACTTGAACTCTGGTGAAGAATCGTTGGCATATTCTTCTCAGATCCCTTCTCCTTTTGATTATGGGTGTGAGAAAGAGGATTCCATTAGTCCTGATTCTCCCTTTGAAGAATTCTTGTTTTGGGAATACTGTTTGTCACATGATGGAATATTTCAAATAGGACTGTTCTCAGGTTTCAGATATTCAAAAGCGGTATTATGAACTCCTCCAGATAGAGTCTCCCAAACCCTCTGTTGTTCCTCCAGTCCTAGCTGCCATTTTAGATACCTTTTCAGCAGCCTCTGTGGCCTCTGATTCTCAACCTCCAGCATCCAAGAAACCTGACAGATTCTACAAGGTGCCTGATGATTGTAAGTTTTTGTACAAACATCCTTCTGCTGCTGCTTCTGTAGTGACTTTCTCTTCTGACAAACCTTCTAAACCTTTGCCATCTACTAAACTACTTCCTTCTGATAAAGATAGTAGAGCCATAGAATGGCGAGGCAAAAAGGTCTATACTATCACCTGGATTTCAGGGCTATTAATTCCCAGATTCACATGACCGAGTATGCTTTAGCCCTTCTTTCTCAAGCTTCTCAGGCACTTTCTGACCTCTCTAATTCAGAAGGGAAGGACTTTGCTCTATCTTTATAGGGTTCTACCTGTCAAGTGGCCCACCACTCTATTAAATATAATTATAATGCAGCTGATGCTTCCTGCAGGGCTGCTGCTTTTGGTTCTGTTTTGAGACTTTACTCTTGGCTTTGTCTTCATCCTTTACCTGATGACATTAAAGCTAAATTTTTGGATACCCCTCTTGATAATAAGAAACGTTTTGGCTCTGCTGCTGCTGACCTTTTTAAGTCCCCACAAGACAAAGGTAAGACCTTGCAGGAATTGAAACATATTTTGGTTTCTCTTAACCCTAAATTTCAGAGAAGTTATCCATCCAAATTGGCCTTTGTTAGCAGACAGTCTCTCCCTCCACCCAAAGGTAAAAAGGGTTCTAGGCTTGTACCCCCTGCTACGTCTACTCAAACTCCTACTCTCAGAAGCCTTCTTTTTAAGACAAACTGGGTTCTATCCAACAATTTACTTTCTCTTTCCCTAGGCCAGGTTCTGTTATCATTTCGTCTTTCACTGTCCCTTACCAGTCGGTTAAGGGTTATTCAAGACTCTTGTGATTTGTCCATCATCTGCCAAGGATATTTCATGATGTGGAAATCCCTTCCTCCTTTTCTGGGCATCCCTCAACCTCCTCAGGAGCAGATTCTTGTATTTACAGAATTGTTTCAGGCCCTTCTGTCTCTTGACACCATTCAGGTTGTGCCCCCTGCCCAGGAAAGGAAATGTTTCTATTCCAGGATGTCCCTGGTTTCCAGGAATGAAGGCACCTGGAGACTCATTATGGACATTTCTCAGCTCAACACCTTTCTAAGGGTCACTTCCTTTCAGATTTTGTCCCTTCAAACCCTGTTACCTCTTCTTACCCAGGTCTTCTTGGTATCCCTGGACCTCAAAGATGCCTACCTTCACATCCCCATCCATCCACTTTTTAAGGTTCTCAGTTTCTTCCTTCATTTTCAGTTCCCTGCTTTGGCCTTTAACCTCTCTAGTGCACCATGGGTATTCACCCAATATCTCACTCCTGTCATTGCCTTCTGCAGGATGACAGGGGTTCATATCTTTCCTTATCTAGACGACCTGCTCATTTAGGTTTCATCCCTCAAGGTCCTGCTTCAGCACATTCTGTTTACTGTTTGCTACAAAGCCTGGGGTTTACCATAGATTTTCAAACATCAGACATGGTTACTTCTCAGGATCATGTTTTTCTCGCTAGCAGGATCCAGACTATTCCCTTGCTGGCATCCCTGCCTCCACACAAGACCCTCTCTCTAATCACCTTCTTTCAGTCTTTCCTCATTTGGCTTCAGTCTCAGACAGGGACTTTTTCAGGGTTCTAGGAATCATGGCCTCCACCATTCCTGTGCTACCTCTAGCCAGTTTCCATATGAGGAAACAGCAGTGGTTTCACAAGTCAGTGTGGCTTCAGCATTGTCATCCACTGGATTTCCTAGTTCCTTTCATCCATGTCTCAAACTCAAGCTTCAGTGGTTGATTCATCAGCTTTGTCTCAACCCAGGACTTCCTTTCTAACCTCTAGTCCATCTCAGGAACTCTTCTAGGATGCCTCGGAGAGGGGGTGGTGGGCATTCTTCAGTTCCCTCAAGGTCCACGGTCTCTGGCCTCCTCATCAGAGGTCAGATCACATCAACATCAAGGACATGAGTACCCTCCTTTTAGCTCTTCAGGCTTTTTTTCCTCTTTCTTCAAGGGCCTCTCAGAGTTTTCACAGACAATACCACAGTGAAGTAGTGTATAAAGAAGCAGGGGGGGGGATGCATGGTTCAAACTTCTTTGCACTCACTCTTCATGTCTGTGATCTTGTTGTCCAGTACCAAGTGACTCTTTGGGCTATCTACATTCCTTCAGAGTAAAATATAGTGGCGGATTCTTTGAGCAGGTCCAGTACATGCTCACAAATGGATGTTTCACAGAGATGCATTTCTGGACATTGTCTATCAGTGGGGTATTCCACAGGTAGATCTTTTGCCTCCTCTCAGAGCAGATAACTAAATATTTTCTGTGCCAGAGTCCAAAGCCCTCTGGCTTGTAAGGTGGACACCATATATTTTCCTTAGAAGGGGATGTTTCTTTATGTCTTTTGGCTAAGATCAAGTGTAGTATCTGATTCTGAGCATCCTGTTAAAAATCGAGCAAGACTCCCCTAAAATTTTCTGGTGACTCCCATTTGGCCCAAACAGCATTGGTTCACCCTTCTTTTTCAATTAACTAGGGGCAGTTATCATATGTCACCTCACCGGGTGGACCTTCTCACACAAGACAAGGGGTCTCTTATCCATCCTCATTTGTGCACTCTTTAACTGATGCTGTAGGTGATTGGGTTGTGATCTCTTTTAGGCACCTCTTTTCTGAGGATTTGCTTAGGGTTCTGCAGGAGGCCAGGAGACCCATTACTGGGAAATCATATTTGTCCAAATGGAAGAGATTTTCTGTCTGGTGCCTCTCTCATAACCAAGATCCCTTTTCAGTGGGGATCCCTCTGGTTTTCTCTTATTTGTATGAATTGCTCCATGCTGGGTTAGCATATTATTCAGGTAAAGCTCACCTAGCAACTATTTCTGCTTGTCTGTCCTTGACTCCTCCTTTAGTCTTTTTAAAGGTGTCTTTCACATCAGGCCTCCCAGAAAGTCTGTTCTACCTTCCTGGGATCTCAACTTTGTTCTTAAAAAATTGATACAGTTTCAGCTTCTTAGCAACATTGTACTCGGAAGACTTTTCTTCTTTTGTCTCTTACTTCAGCTAAGAGACTAACTGAACTCCAGGCTCTTATGGCTGTTCCTCCTTTCATACTTTTTCATACAGATAGGATCTCTCTTTGTACTAATCATTATTTTATGCTCAAGGTGGTCAACGAGTTGTCCCTTAACCAGTCTATTACTTTACCTTCCCTTTTTCCTTCTCCACAGTCTGCTAATGAGAAGATTCTTCACACCTTGTATTTACATGGACAGTTCAGATATTATTTGGATAAGACTGATGCCATTGACATATCTGAGCAACTTTTTGTTTCCTTTAATCCCAAGTCTTTGAGTTTAGCAGTTTCTAGTCAAGCCATATCCTTTTGGATTTCTGAGGCAATTTCTTTTTGTTGTTCCTTTCATGGTTTCTACATCTGTAAAGGCTCATTCTACCAGAGCTGTTGCTTCCTCTGGCGCCTTTTTTTTAAAAGGATGGGACACCAATTTCCATCCTTGGGGCTGCTACTTGGACTTCTGTCCATACCCTCACTAAACGTTACAAGTTAGGAGTTGTTTCCAGAGAAAGAATTGGCTTTGCCAGAGCTATCCTGCATGGGTTTCTAGAGGCTCTTCTGGGCCTTCTTCCTCCTAAGTTTCCTCTTGAGCTTTTTTACTCTCCTTTATTAATGAAGACTGCAACACTGATATGGAAGGACATAGTACAGATGTGTAAAACTTATCATAACAATAAATATCCTTTTCTTCACCATTGTCGTATTCGCTCCCTCCTTCCTCCCCCTTCTTTTCTGGCTTATTTATTTTGCCTTCCTGGTCAGGGATTATTTTCATTTTTCTCCTTCTGTATGCACATGCTCCTCCTAGTCCACAGGGGCAGTTTGTTCCTCCTGGGGCTTTTCAGTTCTGAGGTATGTACTTTAGTATGTCACCTTTATGCCGTACACCTTGCACAGGGACCATATGTGTGCTGTATGATGTCCATAAATTACAAAGGCTTTGGTATACTGGCTGATGTTGGACTACCCTTTTCAGGAGATCCCTTATGTAATGAATATCGCAACAAGGATGAGAAGGACATCTACTGTTATGGTAAGATTTTACACAACTGTATTTTCCAGGGTGTTTATGTTAATAAAGTCCAGAAAGCATTGTGCCTGTGAGTTTGAGGAACTTTGATTAAACACAAACAACTAGCAGTGCTTCCTAACTCAGCGAGAGCATGTAAACACCTTCTGCCACAAGATGTCTGACCCTGGAATCTGTTAATGTAAAAGCACCGCTAAAGCAGCAAGTGCAGATTAAACAACAAACAGCTGCCAAACAACTAAGTCCCTGGCTAATTTGTTCTTCTACAAAGAGATCTGGTGGCACACAGGCTGGGAAATCCAACAAACAGAAAGTATTATTTTTGCCACAAAATTAAATAACTGCTTTCAAAAAGCTCCAAAACAGTAGTGATCATGGCATAAGTGCAGTTAATCACGAAAATATTCTTATCTTGGCTTGGATGGCTCTGGATGCATTTGAAACACTGGAAAAGGGTTGCAGAGTTTATTGCATCTTGTCAGACCCAAGTACACATGTGCAGTCCATTGCAACATGCTGTACTTCTTCTTCACTGTAATAGCCAGTATAGCAGCAGACTAGACCAGACCACCTCCTATCTTATCTGTTCATCCAGTACCTGTAGTTCATGTAGTCAATGGAACCATTTTAGCAGTTTTCTCAGGGGATGTAGATCAAAGGATATAAATAAAGGCCAACAATCATTACTTAAAGGAAATATAAAATTTACCGATATGATATTGGTCAGTAATAATATATATTTCACTTTTAAAGATATTATTAAACCCACTGAGAAATATAGAAATTTGTAATGTAAATGAGATAACATTAACTTGCATTTATACTCCCCTTCTCCAGGATTCAACACTGAAAGATTAAAAACAGGGTGTGGGATTGACAATGGTTAAGGTCCTCACCTTATAACACAAAATACGAGATTTTATTCTGATCTCAGGTTATAAACTAAGCTTAAAATGGTCCTTCAGGACAGTTAGGTCCATAAGTGAATACTAGGCTATCAGTAATGCTGTTCAAAAGCTAGTATTTTATTCCCATAATATTCGCTTATACTTCAGAGAATACATGGTAGGTAACATTGTTTACTTTGCCAAAACAACAGTTACCACCTTAGCCATGCAGCTAAAGGATTTTATACCTCAAAAATTCACCAAGTTCTTTCCTGAAGTAAAGCTAGTTACGCTGTAAAGGAAATATGTAGACAAGCTGAAATTTCTTCAATGTAGTGTTCGAAACTTGAATACAAAATGTCAGACTTAGAAAGCACTGTGGGGAAGACAAGACTGACTTTGTTATCAGTACCAAAGCATTGTTTTATAATAACCAAGTACCTCTTGAGTTAAAAGGTAATGTAGGGTGCCATAACCTTTCATAGAATACAAAGGGTGTTAGATTATCGATTTCTGTTTCAAATAGACTGCTATCCTTCCTGCATTTTAATAGTACAGAAGCAGAACTCCTATCAATTTTAGCAGTAGTTATTAATATTCAGATTCTCATTGCTGGTTTCTATAGAAGTCCCAATATCAGCCCAGCTGAGACTATTAGATTTTTAAATGTATGTAGGAACAGTAGATAACAGTCTAGTTACATGAATCACAAGTGATCGGAACACCACATTTATGTACTGGGTCATTTATTTATTATATAAATACCTGAAATCATCGATGCATAAGGTTCTCAACAAACATGTCTTGACACAATATGTCAAGACCCCACTAAAGAAAATAAAATCCTGGATGCAGTGTTAAAATCCGATAATATAAAGGTGGTAGATAGGGATATATTTATTTATTTTTATTTGACATTTGTTTACCAGGATTATACAACTGGATACTAGGTGTCCTTTTTCAGTGAAGTCCTGTGGAGAAAAGTACCACATGTTACAGGGTATTTTAATAACAATAGTTAAAAAAAAGTTTGGCAATGTTGACAATAGTTATAGAATTAACAGTAGTTTTGAGCAGTTGTTATTTAAAAATTCAAAGTAAAAAAAAAGTTAGCAAGGTTTAACATTGGTTAACAGTAGCATTAATAATTAACAATGGTCAAAGAGTTTGACAAGTTGTTAGCGGAAAATTGTTCTTAAAAAACATAGCACTTAAGCATAGGAATAGTATATATACAATCAACATAATAGAGATGAGACTGTACTAGATATATACACTGTATTGAATCTGCCTAGGTGTGTAGTATAAGATTGTGGAAACATATTTGTTAAGGGGTACTGGAGTAGTAGGCTGGAGAAGGTGGGTTCAGGGAGGGTCATTGCAATTACATAGATTTTTTTAAGGTGTGATTTAAGGAGTTTTTTTGAATGCAGTAGTATGGTTTTGTAGCCTGAGTTGTGGGGGCAGCATGTTCCATAATTTTGCAACTTCATAAAGGAATAAAGATTCCCCTGAGCTCTTTTTACATAGAATGACTTTTACTAGGGCTTTGGTAATGGATCGTAGTTCCCTGTTTGTGCTGTGGAAGTTTAGTAGATCTGTTAGGGCAGGGGTTTTGTCTGGGTGGTACAGTATCTGATGGGCTAGGTTGAGTTAGTGGTAGTGAAGTAGGTTTGGAAATTCTAACCAGTGTAGTTTATGCAGGGCTTGACAGTGGTGTGAGCATGATTTAGCATTGCTTGTGAACCTAGCTATTTTGTTGTAACATGTCGATAGTTTGTTAAGGTTGGTTTTACTGAGATTTGTTAATACTGGAGATGCATAAAGTAGGGCTGATAGGAGGTGAGTTCTAGCTGTGATATTTCTGGATTCTGGAGTTAGGAATTTGTTGCTACAATAAAGACAGCCTAGTTTTTTATGGACTTTGGAGTTGGTTAAGGTTATGTGTTTATTGTATTTAAGTTGGTGGTAAATTGTAATTCCAAGTAATTTGGCTTCGGGGACAGAAATTATGGGGGCATTATTGGCTGAGAGAATGAAGAAGGTGAAGTCTATAGTCTTTGTTGTGCTGAATAGTATTAGCTGTGTTTTTTGGGGGTTGAGTATTAGCTGAGAATTGTTTAGCCAGTATTCTATTTCAGAGAAGGATTCTTGGGTTTGGGTTTGTAGCAGTTGGATGTTGGGTGCGGAGCAGATGAGGGTAGTGTCATCTGGGTATCAGATAATGTTGGGTTTTGTGGTTGCTAGGTGGAGTTGGTTTGTGAAGATATTGAATAAGAGGGGACCAAGTATGGGACCTTGTGGAATGCTGCATTTGACTGGGAGTGGGAGGATAGGAAGTTGTGCCATTTAACTGATTGAGAGTGGTTGCCTAGGTAGCTACTGAACCATTGTAATGTAGAATTATCAAGGTTGAGTTCGGATAAGGTGGATAGTAGTTTATTGTGGGAGACTGTGTTGAAAGCTTTTGATATATCTAGGAAGGTGGCAAAGAGTAATTTTCCTTGGTTTCTGTATGTGTTTATGGTATTGCTAAAGCTAATGATGGTGGTAGTAGTACTACGGCTGGGATGAAATCCGTGTTGGGTTTGGGAGAGTAGATTGTTAGAGAGTAGGTGGGAGAGGAGTCGGTGATGGATACATCTTTCTAGGATTTTTGAAAAGGGTGAGAAGATTGCGATAGTGTAGTAGTTGGATACGTCAGTGGAATGGCCATCTTTGGAAGGGGGGTTGATGTATAAGGTTTTCAATAAGGATGGAATGTGGTGTTCGCTGATGGATCCATTTATTAGTATAGAGATTGGGTAGGATATGGCTGGGGATGCAAGCTGGAGGAATTCAGCTGGGAGGTTGTCGGCAGCAAGAGTGGTTGGTTTGAGTTTAGTTAGTTTTTGGATGGTTGATGTGGATACTGGTTTAAGTGACAAGGGGGTACTTTCTTTTTTGGTGTTGATGGTTGGTGGGGGATGGTGGGGTTTGTGTCATTTACAAGTTTAAATATGGAGGAGGTAAAATAGTTGTTGAAGTTGGATGTCAAGATTGGTACCTTCTCTGTTAGGTTGTGTTTCCAGGTTGGAGAATATTGTTCACTGCAGTCCAGAACTTCTGTGGGTTGTTCCTATATTTGCTTTTTAGGGTTAGGTAGGGATTTTCTTTGTCTATCAGAATCTGTTTTTTCCCTTGTTTCTAAGTTCTAAGTAAGTTTGTCTAGTTGTGGTTGTTTTAAGTTATTGTCAGGCTTTCCAGCTTTGACTCTTTGTTTTAATAAGGCTTTGTGGTTTTAAGTAACCAGGGGGCAGGGCTGCTACATGTTCTAATTGTCTTTACTGGGGCTAGTTGGTTCAGGATTGTTAGGGATGCTAAATTAAAGTATTTAACTGCACTGTCCGGGGGAAGGGCTTTTGTGGGAGCCCAGGTGCAAGATTTTAATGTTTCTTTGAATAGCTCAGTGGGGACGTTTTTGTGGGATTGGGTATGTAATAGGGAGGGTGGGTTATTACACTTACATTTATGTTGAAGGAGAGAACTGGGTAGTGTCCCACATTGGTGGGCAATATTGGGTAGATTAGTGAGGATCCAATCCAATCCAATATGGATTCTCTTTTGATGGCTTTATCTATATGATTGGGGGTCTGGATGAGTTGAGTAAAGTTATATAGGTTAATGTGGTTGTCTGGTGTTGGGGAGTGGGTGGGGTTCCAGTCTATGTTAACATTACCTAGTATTATGGTTCCATGAGGGAGGGAGTGGGAGGCCCAGTGGAGTATTGATTCTAGGGTGGTTATGTTGTCACCTGGTGGGATATAGATTCCCAGCAAGTTTAACTGTTTATGTTGGTTTAGGAGGAGTGGCTTTTGTGGGGGGTTTTTTGCAAGAGTTGGACTTTTAAGTAAAATTTGTACAATAGAGCAATACCTCCACTCTTTTCTGTGGCCTATCCACACTTAGAAGGTTGTAACCAGGTGGTGTTATAGAGTTGTCTTTGACATGGGGTTTAAGCCAGGTCTCTGTTATGAGCATTATGTCGGGGTTATATATTGAGACAGATGAGTGCAGTTCTTCTATTTTGTTCATGATACTACATATGTTGAGATTTAGTATTAGTAGGTCAGTGGGTTTTGGCTTAGTTGGGAGGTGAGTATTGTTTGTACGTGTGGGGTGGGAATTGGGCCTGGGTTGTGGTGGATGTCGCTTCCTATTAGTAACTTGAGGTGCTAGGTTGGAAAGTTTTTTTAGGTAGGAGACTAATTTATCCTGTTAGGTTGGTAACTTAGATCATGACACTGTTACTTTTAGGGAAGTTCTGCCTTATAGTACTCATACTGACAGTAATGATTCTGTTTATAAAAGATTCCAGTAATGAAACTATAATGGTATCAGTAAGGAATTTCATGAGTGGGACTAGAAGAAAGGATTTAGGAATAGCTGTGTAAGCAAACATTGAAAACAGTTCTACAAAACAAGAAACTATATTACTGATATGTATATACCAGTGAAGGAGACTAGGCCAGGTTACTAAAGGAAACTGCACCATTGTGAAACAAAACCTATGAGACATAGGAAGAAATGTTGGACTATTTTCAAAAATCCACCCATGGAATAGGTTTGGGTTTGACATCATAAAGTTATTTAGCTCATAAACACAGTGCACAGGGTTTGATTCTGACCTCGTGTTATTGGATAGGATTTAAATGACCTTCAAGGCAGTTAGTCTAGTAATCATCTATGAAAAAAAGGAAACTGGGCAAACAGTTTATTGAGACATTTAGAATGGCCATTAGAAACAGTAAAATACAATGGGCCAGATTCCAAAAGAATTGCTCTCTGTGTAAGTCTGCTCCAATTCTGAGAGGCCTGCTCTCAGTGTAAGTGACTTACTTTGTTGAAAGGCAATCTACAATCAGACTTACACCTTGAGCAGATGCCAAAACACCTGCTCTCAGTGTAAGTGGTCACTTATACTGAGAGCAAGTCTTTTGGAATTGGGCTCAATATGATTGTTTTTTTTTTATTTTTTTGGAAAAAAGAACTAAGCATAACAACAAATCATTCTTTAGGTATTGAGTAGGAAGTGGTTAAAAAGGGTATTGGACAGGTTAGAAAATATAAACACAAGATGGGAGCCTGCATTATTTCAAACGAAGAGGAAAGAATAATGAATAGCATTGAGGATGAAGATGCTGGCTAACAAAAAATTCTCTGAATATGCTGCTCTTGACAGTCAGGAACCCGTAGAGAAAATGTACCAACCAGTATGCAGCCACTCAGTAATCAAGGAATAACGGCTGTTACACATACCTCTCAACTGGCCAGATTTTTGCCTCAAAATTTTGCTTTTTCTTCCTCATAACATTTTTGTTTTTTCTGGCAAATCACTGGGATGATCTGAAGAATGAAATTAGTAAATAATATCATACATTTGAGTTTCAGACTTGATATCATATAGAAAATGCATTTTAATGCATACCCTGCTATTCTAACAACTTTCTAAGTTTATTAGAGCAATATCTAAAATCTGTCCCTAATTTTGGGCCGTTGTACCCCCATTATGTCAGGCTTTGTCCAGATTTCTTGGGCAAAGAAGTTGAGAGGTATGGGTTAGATGCCGTTAATAACATTAAAAAAAATTTGTGCCAGGCCCTTACACATGAATGTATACTTACATAGTAAGGACTTTATAGATTCAGTTTTAAGATCTTTGTTTCAATAGATGCTGAAAGTAAGTTATGTTCTTCTTGAGTGGAAATGTGCCTGTGTGGTACCAATATACAAGAATGGCAGGGGAGATAAGGTTGGACATTGTAGGCCAATTAGCCTAATCAACATTCTGTGCTAAATGTTTAAAAAGAATAATTCTATATTATTTGGAAAGTATTATGAACTCAGTATCTAGCCACATACATCAGCATTGTTTTGTTAAAGGAAGATCCTGCAGTGTGGACTTTTAAGTTTATTGTTGGCATGGTTTGTGCTCCTTACACTGGTGGGTTCCTTTTGGATCGTTTAAGAGCCTGCATGACTAAATATCTTTTTAGTCAGAGATAGAAGAAGCAATGGGTAAGGGTCTACCAATAGATATTATCTGTTTAGGCCTTATCATGCCATGTGACACTACTCCTTGCTGACTTTTAATATGTATTGACATAATCAGTATCATAGCTCAACAATAGCAAACTCTCATTTGGTGCTGGAAGATCAGAAGGGATGGGTTCGATCCATAACCTCCCTGCCCTCATACTTGGACTAATATTTCCAATATTGACTCTGCAGTGCAGCATAAAGGAGATGAAGCATTCACTCCTGAGTGTGTCTTCCTTCAGATTAGACAATAAACAAAAGGCTCTATCTGCCTGAGGTGGTGGTAGCTAAAGTGGATTAAAAATTCTCAAATAGTAAAGGTTGCTTTATTATATTTACACTTTTCCACCTTTCTTTCATTATATACACATTCATTATATTTACACTTTATCATACATTAAATATCTTAATAAAGCACTTTACATATTAATTTTCCTAAATACATTTAATAACTATTTGGTAACCCTCCACCCATTACACCATAAACATTTATTTATATCACATATTACTACTTCATCTTTCCTTTTGTGATACAGCAATTCTTCACATCATCTTTTTTGTAAAATACAAAATAGCAATAATTAGCATTTTTTCCTCATTTTTGTTTTTTATTTAATTCCCAATTTTATATTTCTTATACTGCTAAAAGTCCATATCAATGTCTTTAAATATTTTCCAGTCATAAAACCTTTGAATAATGTCCAACATCCTTCATTTTTTACAATCTCCCCCGCCCCCCCAAAAATCAGTGTTGTGATGTCTCCTCAATATTATATCTATTACATTTTCTTCTATCATTTTATATTTCATGTTATGTTTCACTGGTCATTTTTATAATAATAAATGTCACAGAAAATCACAGGTTTCAAAAAATTATTCAAACTCTGTTTTAAATATCCCCAATCTTTTTGACCACCTCTATATGTGTTTTTTTTTTTTTTTCATTCATCACTTTCTGGACTTCATCTAGTGCAGCTTTTTCAATATTTTTACCAAGCAGTTTATCACCCCCATCCCATCCTTTACTCATTCCCTTCCACCTTTTCTTGATAAAAATGTGTTCTTCCCTCCATTTTCCTCACCTTGTCTTTCTTCATTAATTAGTGGACAGTCAAACCAAAACTGTTCCTCTCTTCCCTGTTTACTACAATATGGTTTACAGTTTTAATGGAATGTCTGAACACCCCACACTGCCCACATCTTCTTTTTGTATAATTCTGGACTAAACGTGATTCATCCCATAGGAAACAAATATGCTTTTGGTTGCCCCCGGTACTTAATGCACACTTTTTTTCTCATTTATTATCATCAAGTTAGGTACATGCTGCAAATTATTTCATGTTGCTAATGTTACATAAACTTCCCCTCCTCCAGTTCATACTTTTCTGTCATCCACAACTTTTTTTAATATCATGCTCAAGTTGACATAAACTTAGAAAAATATTTTAATTCATTTTCTCCTTTCTCATTGGTTCTGATTTGTAACAAAAGTTTTCTTTTTAACTATGCATGTAAATTTTGGTAAACATCCTTCCAAGGAGAGATATTACTTCTCTCCTTTCACATTCATTAACAAGTTTTTCTGTGAATGAAAATATCTCAAAAGTTATTTCATAGAAAAAGTTTGGTTGCTAAATGTATTAAAATCCTGATATCAGACAAGCTGGATCTTAAGGGCATAAGAACATTCTTTGATAAATATTACCTATTTATTTGCTGTTCATACTTGTTCACCCTCACTACAGGCCTTTTCCTTCAGCCCTCAATAACTCCAGCCTGTCTCCTCTGGACCTGTACATCCTTCTCTTTTTGCAGACTTTCATGTGAATCTGATAATGCTGCTGCATAGGCTTTTGCTCTGGAAATACTACAGTCAGTCTTTCCCTGTTTACCAGTCTCTGCTCTACCTTCCTGTAGCTCAACACAGAGTGCACCCTTAAAACCAGTGACATCACTAGCCGGACATACTCACTCTGTATCAAAATCATAATTTTCAGCATCCTCCTGTCTTTCTGTCATTTCCACAACGACAAATATTTTGTTCATTACCACACTCCACTGCATGGCCACTGATTTCCTGGTCGTGCCTCATCCACCATTTTTGTAAAACATCCCCCAGATCCTTAGATGCCAGGATATTCACCTCCAAACCATTGTTTTCATTCTGAATTACAGTTTCTATTTTCATATTCTTCAGCTCATCTCCATGCACAATCTCCATGTTAGAAACAGTTATCACTGGTAACATCCTGTGTTGCCATCTAGTGATCACCTCACAAAGAGTCCTCCTAAAAGTAAGGGTACCTTATCATCATTTACATTCATTTTTACCATAAAAATTAAACAAATTTACACAAATATTTTAAAAATTTTTTTTTTAAAACATAAACTTTCCCCTCCTTTTTTTTCCCCAAAGTTTTTCCTTTTTAACTTTTCTGTCTTTTTCCAAAAAAAACTTTTTTAATTTTACCCTTTTTTTGGGCTAAAAAAAAAAAAAGTTTGGAAAACATAAAAAACTTTAAGGAAAAATTTTTTTTTTTTTTTTTTTTTTTTTTTTTTTTTTTTTTTTTTTTTTTTTTTTTTTTTTTTTTTTTTGTTTTTTTTTTTTTTTTTTTTTTTTTTTTTTTTTTTTTTTTATTTTATTTTTATTTTTTTTTTTTTTTTTTTTTTTTTTTTTTTTTTTTTTTTTTTTTTTTTTTTTTTTTTTTTTTTTTTTTTTTTTTTTTTTTTTTTTTTTTTTTTTTTTTTTTTTTTTTTTTTTTTTTTTTTTTTTTTTTTTTTTTTTTTTTTTTTTTTTTTTTTTTTTTTTTTTTTTTTTTTTTTTTTTTTTTTTTTTTTTTTTTTTTTTTTTTTTTTTTTTTTTTTTTTTTTTTTTTTTTTTTTTTTTTTTTTTGTTTTTTGTTTTTTTTTTTTTTTTTTTTTTTTTTTTTTTTTTTTTTTTTTTTTTTATAAAAAAAAAAAAAAAAAAAAAAAAAAAAAAAAAAAAAAAAAAAAAAAAAAAAAAAAAAAAAAAAAAAAAAAAAAAAAAAAAAAAAAAAAAAAAAAAAAAAAAAAAAAAAAAAAAAAAAAAAAAAAAAAAAAAAAAAAAAAAAAAAAAAAAAAAAAAAAAAAAAAAAAAAAAAAAAAAAAAAAAAAAAAAAAAAAAAAAAAAAAAAAAAAAAAAAAAAAAAAAAAAAAAAAATAAAAGAAACAAAAAAAAAAAAAAAAAAAAAAAAAAAAAAAAAAAAAAAAAAAAAAAAAAATAAAAAAAAAAAAAAAAAAAAAACAAAAAAAAAAAAAAAAAAAAAAAAAAAAAAAAAAAAAAAAAAAATTAAAATTTCCCCTCCCTATTGGTTTCTGATTGTAAAGTTAAAAACAGAGTAAATGGTACATCTAAGGAAAAAAGAAATTACCTTAAAATTAAAAAATTACAAAGTCGGGAATGTTCCCAAAGAACATGGGAAAAAGTTGGGGCATGTACCCCTAATCAAAGTTTCTTAAGGCATGCCTTTGGGGATTCTAATTGCTGTTCAAACTTTTAAAACTCATTTAAGGCTTTTTTAGCATAATCAGCCTGCTCACCTGTAAGGATTTGGCTGTAACCTGGGGTTTGTCTAATACTGTCTGTTTAAGTTTGCTCCCCCTGGGAAACAAGAGGAACAGGAAACAACCAAAATACAAAACTCCAGATCTCTGTTTTGGGTAAACAAGGAAAAAGGAAATTACACAGGCAGACTAAAAAACCCCCCACACTTAAAAAAAAGACAGTGCAGGTTTTCTCCAAAATTGCCAAAAATAAGCTATCAAATTAAAACTAAAAAGTGAACCAGACAGAAATCTGGGGTGCCATCTTTTATAATCAAAAGGCAAGTAGGGTTATAATAATCTACAAAACCCAATAAAAGGAAAATATAATAAATTTACATACTAATGGGGCTACAAATCCTCCAATTTTCTTACCCCCTCCCAAACCAACAGAAACCCATCCCATAAACCCAAGGTATTTTTAAAACTAGCAACAGGTACCTTCCAAACCAACTGGGTATATATATAAATCACCTATATAAGTTCCTTTTCACCAATTCAGTTAATTTTCCCAATCCTATTTGGGGCCAGAATATCGTCTCTTCCAGAAAACATCCCATCTGGGTAAATAGCTCCCGATCCGTCTAATCTACATTAAAAAAATCCCCTCCTCAATGCCGGGTCGGGGTAGGGATTAAAAAGTGTGTGCTGGTGCCCGGGGATACCACACCCAATCTCTTGGCAGTTTCCCAATCTTTCCAATGGGGACCCCCAAACCCTGGGGGGGGAGCTGGTTATGCATTGAGGTTGTGACACCCACAAAAAGCCAACACCGAACAGGACCCAAATGACCAGCAAAAAACTGGGGTTTTTCTCCCAATACGGTTGGTGTCTAAGGGGGGATTTGAGTAACACCAACAATGTCCCAAAATGCATGAATGTGCAGTAATAATTTCCGGGAAAGGCAGAGGACCAGCAAGGGTGGGCCAAACACCCCACCTTGCCAAGGAACAGGCAGGGGGACTTGAGGAAACAATGCCTTGTAGTGGCAAAGGAGGCTCCCAGTATGCCCTCCCTTAAAAAGGGAAACCCCTAGAAATGGGTCATAGGAACACGGGGACTGATACCCTCTGATATTAAGTAAAGGGAGCCTAAATGACACAAGTTAAAGTACAGGGAGTGTAGTAGTGCACCGACAGAGGAGCCCCAGACCCCCAGGATGAAGATGGAAGAAATTAAACACCAGTTCATATGCACCCTGAGGCCAGCAAACATCCCCCCCTCAAATTAAACCCCACAAACCCACCTTAGCTATCACGGGGTAAACCGTGTAATGTCCCTAACAGAAGATGTGTGCTTTAAAATGACCGTTAGGGTGCACATTGTCTGAAAGAAAACGGGGAAACCAAAATACAAAAACTCCAGGGAACCCCTCTGGAGTAATGTAAAAAACATGGAAAAAGATAAAAAAGGGGGTGACACCAATAAAGGCAGGGATCCACAACCCTGTTGTTAACAAAAAAGCAACAGCATTAGCCATGGTAAACAAATGGAAAAACTGATTATAATGCTTGCTGCAGCCCACCCAATGAGGAAGAGGAGTTACAGGCCAGGTTCATACAGGTTCTGCCCTGGGTTTTATAACCCTAGACCAGAGTTCCGTGGAGCTGCCCCCCCCTTTCACCGACGGAAATTTGCCAATATTGTGTGCCTCTCAAGCAGTGATATGAGGTTACCCCGGGGGCATACCTAAATCTCCCATCCTTGTTTGCCATTAACAAAGCCAGTGATATAGCCCAATGACCAGGTGTTGTTCCCAGCATAGGGATCCTGGTTGGAATCTGCCCCCAGCACACCAAAATTTACGGTTTTGGGGTTTAAATCCCTCCACTGAGTTCGTGGATGAGGGCTTATGAAGGTGTCTTAACTCGGGTTTACATGGCCCTTGGGACAGGTACCTCTGGCAGGGGAATCACGGAACAAGCTGGTTTCCTTAGCGGGCGATGAAATAGGAGCCCCCCCCGCAGGAATTTTGGGCCCACCAATTCCATAGGTGTGGGTCTATCTGCTGAATGGGGCTTGCATCAACAATGGTCCATGATGAAAGTACAAAAATGACCCCCCTGGAAAGTGAACCCGCAAGGGTGGGCAAAAATTCACCTAACACCCGGCGGGTGCAAAAAATTACTGTCCCTGGGGAGGTCCCGATCCTCCTTGGCAGAGGAGCCCCCTACTGGGAATATGGTAACCGTTCTTCCCAAAGGGAGGGCTATGCATTGTTTAGTGTTTAAATGTAAGGCCAGGCCTGGCCCCAAACCGGCATGAACCCTTTGAAGGGATGTCTGTTCAAGGGGGCCAAACTAGGCCCAGTTTCATCACTTCAAATTTTTTCACCAAACCTCTGTGGTTGACCTAAAAGTAATGCTACAAAGGGGGCCCAGGATACCCCTGTGGGAACCACTTGTGACATTGGGGATGGACAGGCACCGCAATCGCCCCTTTTTTTTTGCCTACCTTTTTAAACCCATCGTGATGTATGGGCAAAACGGGGACAAGATCCCCATGGGGTATTTTTAAATTTCCCAGGTCAAACTGTGTAGGCCTTGCCCCAAGGGCCCTTGGGTTCTTTATGCGAAACCCAAATTTTAAAAAGGGCATGACTGCCCTGAAAAAGCCTAACTGGGTTGGATCTAATGTTGCAACCCCCCTTGTCCTCATCTATGATTCCATTATGTCTTCTCCAAGCTTACAGACCCTGCTTGCAACTATGGGATGGAGTTTCCGTGGGGGTGGAGGACCCCTGTGAAGTGGGTCCCCAGCAATCCCTTTAAATACCCTGGTTGAGGTAAATCCCTGCCCTGATCGGGTTTAATTCTTGAGTGAGTTCATGGAGCCAAAACCGGGGACACCTCTGGCCCAGGGAGCTGGTTTTTTCCCTTGGATAGAGCTTCCCCCTGAAGAATTTTGGGGGCCCAAAATCCTCTTTCTCATTTCCCATTTGGTGGATGGGGGAAAATCTCACTGAACCTGTAGCCAGATTTGGCAATGTTGTAGGTTTCATGTAACAGCATTCTGGCCTTTTAAATCTGGGATTTCCTCCCAGGTTGAAACATATGTTAAAAGGGCCCCATGGTTGCCCGTACCCTTGGGGGTTTACCCCTTCCCCTTGGATGTTTCATGGGGAACTATGTTTCCCATTTGGGCGGGGGTTCCCCCCTTCCCAAACTTTTGATACCCCCTTTCCTTGTGTTGTATCTTTTTTATGGCTGGGCCAACACGGGGGCCTTGTCTGGTACAACGACTGTGTTTTGTTTGGGATTGCCCATCCATGAGTCCTAAGGGGCTGGTAAAAGGCATTGTAAGTGAAAAGTGGCTTGGGTAATGGTGTCTGCTGGCTTGGGGGCTTTGAAAGAGCCACCCAGTCATTGAATTTTGTCCTTCTGAAAGTTCTCATGTGGCTTTTCACTGGGGTGGGGGGGTGTGGACCCACTGGAGTGGTTATGATCTGACTACCTGATGGGTTTGTAAAGCCCATGTTTTGATGATGAGACACTATGTTGTCTCCCTTGTGGGGATGGTGCTATTCTTCCATCATTAGTGTATGAACCTGGAACCTGTCAGATGTTGGGGCTGAGTATGATCCCATCTATATTTGGATATTGGGATCCCCAGGTGATGGTTTTAGGTCATGTTCCCGCCAGTTTTCAAAAGCTCTGTGATTGATTTAAAAGGGGGGGAAAAGAAAACTGCAGAGCACCCTTTTTAATTCCCCCCCGGATGGTGTCCAATGCATCGTGTGTGCCACCAACCATGAGGTGAGGGTGTCCTTGATGAATATTGCTATTGCCACCCCTCATAGTGGTAATATGTGTACTGCATAGATACGAAATATTGTGCCTCTGACTTAGTAGTGACACATTATGACCACCTTACATAATTGAATAATGTGACTATGCCTCTGTCTAGTCTGTGCCCCTGTCCACATGCAGCTGTCCAGATGTCTCTTGAAGAGAGTCAGTGAGGTACTCTGTCTAACATGAACTGGGATACTCTGCTAGAGTTTGAGATGCCTCTGAGTTATGACTCTGTCCCTTCAGCATGTCCTATACATGTATGTGCTGAGGTTCAAATCTTTAGCTCCCATGTTTCTGGTGGATGTGGATTGCTTGCAGTGGAGCATGTCTACCAAATCCTGATTGGACATGGTCTTGTATGTCAGGCATAGGTCACCTGTATTATGTGGTATGACACTGAAAAAGCTTTTTTTTAGTTATTCTGGTATATGACATGTGTTGTAGATCCCTGATCTTCATGGTAAGGTACGGGGGTCTCTCCAGCTGCTGCAAGTGCTGGTTGAGGTACATACCAAATGGGGCTTTTATTCAAGCATGGGCCTGATAAGGGAAGTATAGTGGTACAATGACCTCCTATGGTCTGGATGGAATACCCTCCATGATAAGGTGGCCAAGATAGAAAGTCTGTCAAACAACTTTGGCAACATGGGTGTCAAATGAGATGTCACTATCTACATGTGTCCCCAGCTGTCTGATTTGTTTCCTGTACTCATTGGGTTGCTGTCTATGTACAGATCTGTGGGTACTGTGTTCCCCCCAAAAGGGGGATGGCTACACATCAGTTGCAGTCAGTTTAGGCCATGAGTCCAGCACCAGCTATCTGTCGTGTGGGCAGTCTGTAGGATGTGTGTGCTGGCTGATGTATTCACTATGGTGCCCAGGTTGCAGTCATCTGTAAACTTTGCCCCACAACTCTCCTATGTTTGCTTTCACATCTGAAAAGTAAATACCAAATAAGAGAGGTCCCAGGACACAACCTTGTGGGACACCACTTGTGACTGGCTTTGAACCTGACAAGGCACCTGCAATGTTGACATTATGGGTTCTGTTTCTGAGCCATTTTGCAACCTATGCTGTGACATATGGTGTTATATTTCAGCTGTTGAGCTTGTCTATGATGCCTGAGTGGGGTATTGTGTCAAAGGCCTTACCCAAAGGGGGTAGGTTGTGTGTACTGTGTAGCCCTCATAAAGGCTCTACTGACAGTTTCAAAGTAGTCAACTTGGTGCAAAATGCAGGATCTGCCCTGTACAAAGCTGAATTGGGTGGGATCAAGGGTCTGTAGGACACCAATGTCTCTGTGTGGAAGCTCCATAATGACCCTTCACAAAGCTTTGCAGACAAGGCTGTTTAAGCTTGTGTGGTGGTAGCTGCCAGGGTCTGTGGAGGGTTCAGGTACAGATCCTGTAGCAAGGCTAAGGTTAAATAGCATCTGCATATACAGGTTTAGCTCCATCTGTAGTTCACATAGCATGCAACTGGGGATACCATCAGGTCCCATTGATGCTGTGTTTTCCTTTGCTGCGGCTCCCACATGGACATCCAGGATGACAGTGAGGTTACATTCAGTCGTGTTAACTATCATTTTTTGGGGGGTGAGAGAGGGGGTACATTGCACTGAACTGGTCTCCAGGGTGTCATAATATCTGTCAGGTCCCGGGAAATAAAAGTTGTTGTGTACCAAATCTGAGGATATATGAGGGTTCCGAGCGAGGCGTCAGACATAACTGAAGAAAGCAGTGTGGTTTCCTTTTTAGTCTGTGGTGATTTATCTCTTCAAGTTGAATATGGGTGTCTTTATGTGAGAATGTAGTTTTCTACTGCTGATCACAGCTGCCTTACATTCTGGAGATGTAGCTCTGTCTTGCATTAGTATCCTTCATCTGTTATACAGTTTGTTTATGGCTGGGGTCCACCAGACAGGCCACTTTCCCTTGGTGGTGAAGGTGTCATTCTCATTTGTGATTGCATGGTCCATGCTTACTCGGAGATGTCCGTAGAAAGTGTCTGTGCAGGAGTCACCATTGTGTGTTGTGGTTTCCACTGGCCCAGTGGGCTTAATGGATACCATCTCAGTCCGAAGAAGTGTGAAGTCAGCTTCTGAGCTGTTTGTCACTATACCCAATTCCCCAGAATCCATCAAACAAACTGGACATGCAGGCTTACAGATGCCCTAGGGGGGTAGCCTAGTATGAACCCATTATGATACAGATTGTACAGGACACTACAGATAACCCCAAGGCTGTTGCAAATGATGGTAGTAAGCATGTTGTTGATTCCTGGATATGCTCCGGATCACACAGATATTACAAACAACATACCAGACAAAAAGGTATGGCCAACATACATCCTGACAGGGCGGGCAAACCCCCGCCCCGATAATGCCAAATACCTTCCCCAGCAGACTGGCGCCTCCCTGACATTATGTCACCCTTACCACAGGGTCCGTACGCAAAGAGCAGTGTACAACAACAGTGGGTGTTCTCAACAAAGCTGTCCCCTGAATGGATAGTAAAACAACCACCACAGAATCATGAGAGGTTTGGTCTGCACAGCTATGGAAAGGACCAGCATGTACCACAGACATAATGATATTGTGGATCTATTGACACCCGCCCCTACCCAGTGTGGGTTTACAAAGTGCAGACCCCCCCCCTAAACATGTGTGACTCAGTTGAAACAGTACTTGAAGTCAGTGATGAGGGCAATGTGGCCCACACATTTAGCTGGACCTTGCAAAGCCTTCTGTACAATACCCTATGTGTCCCGTATAGTTTTGCTCACCAGCTGATATATACACCCCAATGTCATGGGGGGGGTTGCAAACCAGACCAACGACAGAACTGACATGGTCAGACATGCAGCAGCCATGTCAGACTACAAACCACATATAACAGGCATCCCACAAAGCTTGGTCCTGGGACCTTCACCATCTGGTATATATGCCCCATAGGTACAGGCCAACAAGTAAGGACTGTGCTGGAACATGTTTGTAGAGGACAACAAGCCGCCTGACATATCCGATACACCAGCTGACACAAGCATCCAAAAAAGGGCCACATAGAAACAGACAACTGGTGCCATAGCCATGTCAGCATGTTAAATGGTGAAAACAGTATAGTCAGCCTCTGTGGATATCCAGTAAGTGACCACCAATTCCCACATAGGTGTGACCCATGACATACCTAACATGTAATGCCAGAATGGGGACACAAGGTGATAGATATCCTGCATTGGAAAAAAATGTGGCTGTAGGGTTAACAGAAACAATCCTTATACCAACCTATTCATGAGGGTTATGACATCTAGCAAAGGGGATGTCATTCTGTTTTTGCATTTATCTTTCAGCAGCATTACAAATGACCACAACAGCCCTGGGGGTGCCCCAGCAGATAATTCAGCAACTGTAAAGTCCACAACAGTACCTCACCAGGAGTATCAAAGAGCTGGAACACATGTAATGTGTCGCCTGATTAAACAGAATGCAGCTCCACACACTGCCATGCTGGCCACCCAGACACAAGCTGTGCCTGATGTAGAAAACCATGTCCAAGCTGTCAGCAATGCACATGCCGTACCTTGTACAATGTGAATGGCGGGGAGATATGCACATGAGAGACCTGAACCCCAGCACTGACATACATAGGACAAGCTGTACTGCATTATCCATAACACAGAAGCCACCCCAGAGTAAACTACCAGTACAGGTTATCCATAGAGTCACTCATTGATTCTACTCAACAGGGATCCTAACGAGTGGATGGGAGATGGTAGGTATACCCTGGGTATCAATGTTGTGTCACAGGTAGACAGAGGCACAGTATACAAAACAAGACATATGTCATGTAAAACTGCCCTAAGGTGGGGTTGATGGACAAACACACTATCCAATAAGCATTAGAAATGGCCTTGGGCACATCGGTAGTGTTTGCCAATGTACACCCATGTTGTGGAATACACTACTGATGTTGGATGAGGCCGTTGAAAGTTTCACATTTGAACATAATGCAACATGGTCAGATAGGTTCATAGGTTCATAGGTTCATACTAGGCTATCTGCCCCAAGGCAGTTCTAAGCCTAGCCCAGAGTCGGGTTTCCCCACCCTTATATGGAAACAGTACTGTGCCCATTATTTGGGGCGTGCCTGTCTCCAGCAGTGACACAGTGCGACCCCGGGTAAACCTATGATTTCCCATCCACAGGTCAGGATACCTCTTGAACAGAGCCAGCAAGGTGCTGTGACTCACATGGACCGTGATTGTATTCCACAGCATGGGGATTTGGGATAAATCCACCCTCCAACATGTCCAGTGTACATCCCTGCTATGGTGTAAGTCACTTGCACTAGTGGTTCAGGTGGATCTGACGATTTTGAGGTGGAGCATGTCCATTAACCCCTGGTTGGACATGCTTGCATGTCATGCACATGTCACCTTAAGCAGACAGTATGTGACTGAATAGAGCTGTAGTGTCTTCAATCTGGCAGCATATGACAGATGTTGGAGACCCTTTACCCTTTTTGTTGGGGACATTCGGGGTCTCCCACTTGCTGCAGATGTCAGGGAGATACATCCAGATAAGGCAGTGTACCAGATCCCCGGGTCCGATAAGTGAAGAGTACGGGGGAACAATGACCCACTAGATCTGGATGTGGATCCTTCCTGATCATGTGGACAATGTAGAAGGTCCTACTAGCCACTTTAGCAATGTGAGTGTCATCAGAACAGTGACTGTCAACCTGGGTCCCCAGGTCCATGATAACCTCCTCTGTGCAGAGGATTGCCACCTATATGGTAGCTTGGGGTTACCTTGTTTTCCCCTGAAGGGTATGACTACACATGTTTTGAAGTTGACTTCAGGCCATTCTGGCACCAGCTATCAGTGTCCGTGAGCCCCTTCTGAAGGATATCCTGTCTGATGCACTGTCCACTATGGCCCCCAGTGGGGTCATCTGCAAACTTTGTCAGCCAAAGTCCTCCCATGTTGGCCTGTACTTTTGAGAAGTAGATAACAAACAATAGGGGGCCAAGGACTGAGCCCTGTGTGAGACCACATGTGACTGGCCTGGTGTCTGACATAGTGCCAGCAACTCTAACCCTGTGGGTCCTGTAGACAGTTTGAACCTGATCTTGTGACATATGGGTGTACTTTTTGTTGGTAGGGTTTCCACAATACCTGGGGGGTTTTGGGTTGAAAGTGTTTTCAAGGGCAAGGTAGGCTCTATGGACTCCCTTTTCCCATCAAGGGCCCTTTAGTTACTGTTTTGATAATGTCAACCAAGTACAAAAGGCTTTGCCCTTGATCAACACAAACTGTGACAGGAACAATGTCTGCATGTCCCGCATATCTTTCTTTATGAGCTCCATTATGATCCTCTCCATAGCTTTGCAGACTACACTTGTTGCTTATGGGGCAGTAATTACCAGAGTCCATGAGGCACTGCCTTTGTGCAGCGCACAACTGGACCCTAAAGAGGCGGGTTTACAGTATGGAAATGTAAATCAGTGATGGACAAAAGCCCAGGATACTGTCCACCACAGTGAAAGTACTGAACCACTACACTATACAGTACTACAGTGCTAGGTCAGTAGGAATGGATGTTAACAATTTTTGCAAAGTATCCCATGAAAAACCTGCGGGCCCGATAATCCCTGTTGTGTTCACAGGAAGCATCTGGACAGTAACACACAACATGTCACAGAACACAAAACCCTTAAAACAGGATTTATTTTTGGAGTTCACATCCCACAACTGTGATCTATAGTTCAACATATGGAAAGCTCACACTGGGCATGCTCACCCCTTTGATAAATGAGTCATTCACACAACATGCCAGGGGAAGGTAAGGGGCATGTACAATTGAAATTTTCCTTTAAACAACTGGAAAACACACCACAGGATGCCCCCCATTCCAAAAAATAAAGATGTCAGCACCCTATAAGTAGATCATGAAATGACCTCCCAGTAATCCGAATAGGGGCCCGTTTCCGTCTCTAGTGTCATAACATAGTTAGGTAGGGGTTTGAATCCAAATGGCATTGTGTGTGTGAAGGGGGGTAAGTGTGTATGGGGAACACCCCTTTGGCAACTGGGAAACACACCACAGGAGCTCATTCCACTTTCTAAACACTGATGATGTCAGCACCCTATAAGTAGATCAACTGAAATGAAATCTCCGTAAGGGAATAGCCTCTGCAAATTTCCCGTCTCTACTGTCATTACATTGTTGGGTAGGGGTTTGAATCCAGAAATGGTTGTGTGAATGGGGGTGGTGTGTGATGAGAAGAACACCCCTTTTTGGCAACTGGGAAACACACCACGGGGGATCATTCCAGTTTCTAAACACTGATGATGTCAGCACCCAAAAAGGAGATAAACTGAAAAGTAAACTCCCAGTAATGCTGCCCCTGCTAAGGGCTTAGTGTCATAACATAGTTAGGTGGGGGTTTGAATCCCAAAGGAATTTTGTGTTTTGTATGGGGGGTTTTGTGTGTGCAAAGGGGGAAATCCTTTTTGCCAACGGGGAGAACCCCAACAGGGTGAAACCCCCTTTTCACAGATGATGTCAGCACCCTCTAAGAGCATTAAAGATTTCCCACTAATGCAAATAGCCCCTCTGCTAATTTTCTGCCTTTAGAGTCATCACATCTAGGTAGGGGTTTGTTTTGAAAATGGAAAGATTTTTGGGGGTGGGGGGGTGTGTGACAAGGTGTGGATGTCTCTTTGCCAAAGGGGGACATTTTAACAAACAGTGATGTTGACAGCCCCCACAAACAGAACAACAAAAAGAAGGTTTTGGGTACCAATGATGCATGTAAGGTTCCCTTCAACAATGTCCACAAAACAAAGTAGGATAAAAAAATCTTTTACTCTATCCAAACAACTCCCGACAACTGCCACTACTCAAAATGTGCTACATGCTACTGTAACTCAGTGTCCGAATATACCTAGATGTGTTTTGAAGCCTGTGTGGCAAGTGTGGATGTATGTTCTGTTTGCATTTGTTGGAAAACTGTTTGAGATATTGGCAATATTTTGAGACGTTTTGGTCAGTATCCCCCCATTTTCCCCCAATGGAATTGATCACAGTGTGTAACCCCCCTATTTCACATGTAGGTGAGGGCCCCCTCAAATTGAGGCACATGCATCCCGTTACAGTGGGTTCCCCGGAGTGTGAATTATGGGGACATGGCCCCCTTAAACTTTACCCCCCCATCTGGATGGTCCTAAATGCCTAAACAATTCCC
Source organism: Protopterus annectens (assembly GCF_019279795.1). NCBI lineage: Eukaryota > Metazoa > Chordata > Ceratodontiformes > Protopteridae > Protopterus > Protopterus annectens. Next base: position 142,553 of record NC_056739.1, on the reverse strand, counting down.
CAAAAATGAAGGGGAATTATTTTTTTTAAATTTTTTTAAAACAGGGAAAATGAAAATTTTGTTTTTTTGGCTTTTTTCATGGGGGTTTAGTGGTTTTTGGGGTCAATTAACCCCCGAACCTTTTTTTTTTTAATTTTTTTTTTTTTACCCGGTTTTTTCCCGGGTTTTTTTTTTTTTTTTTTTTTTTTTGGGGGGACTGGCAAAGGGGGGGAAATTTTTTATTTTTTGTCCCCCCCCCAGACTTTCAAAATTTAGTTACAAGGAAATGTTAAAAATTAAAGGGGGCCCTTTTAAAGGGGGGACTTTTTTAAGGCAAATTTAAACCAAGGTTTTTTTTTTTGGCACTCCGTTTTTAAACCCAATGAAATTTTTAAGGGGAAGGGAGGCGGGGGGCCAGTAAAGAAACCTTTTGGCCTTTTTTTTTTGGCCAAAAAGAAAAAGGCAACGGCCCTAAAATTTTTGCCAAAAATTATTTTCTTGGGGGGGGCCCAAAGGTTAAAAAAAGGAAAACAACTTTTGGGACTGATACCGCCTGACTCACTCATACAGTAACAGGGATGCCTAACATGACACAACCTGCTTCCAAAGACAGGAGTGTGTATGTGTATCCGACAGAGGTGGCCCTGCAGCACCACCTGAGGCATGAATGCCATGTGTTAAGTAATGTAATATCATGCAATATGCCCCCTGAGGACCCCAACTAACATCCATATCCCATATGACCCTGTGGGAAAAAGCTGCACTCATACAGTGATGTACATGTGCAAAAAAAATGGAACAAGATACAAAATAGGGTGACTAGCAATAAATAGCATGGATAACCACACACCCCCGTTTGTACCCCAACAAGAAGCAACATGGAATAGCCATGGTCAAAACCAATGGCTAAAAAATATATAGCTTGCTGCAGACCACTGTCCAATAGCAGGAACTGCCCCAGGCCTATGTTCCCGGTTCATACTGGGATCTCCCCGCATGTATGCCACCCTAGTGATGTGGCATTGCCACCCTTTTTGGAAAAATTTCAGAATAGATTCTTATTGTGCCTCTGACTTAGTAGGCACATTATGACCCCGTAATTGAATAACATGATGTGTTTTCTTTTGTGCCTCTTTTCCCTATGCAGTTGTCCAGATGTTCCCGAAGAGAGGGGAGGGACTCTTTAAACATGAACTGGGATACTCTGCAAGGGGGATGCCCTGATTATGGTCTTCCCCCCACACCTATCAATTGGGGGGTTCAAAAACTCAGTTTTTGGGTCTGGTGGTTTATTTTTCATACATGTTTCCAAACCTGATTGGGCATGGGCTTGGTGGGATAGGTCACCTGTAAGTAGGATGACACTGAACAAAGCTGGACTTCCCTTTCAAACATATGACATGTGTTTAAGAACCCTGATTTTTGGTATATTTTGCAAAGGGAAAAGGGAGGATCTGCCCCGTACAAAATGAACTGGTGGGAACAAGGGGCTTAGGTCAAAGTGCAAAAAGAATTTTTTTAAAACAATTTCCTTTGGGGTGGTTTTTCTTGGGGGCATCTCCCGGGGGTGGGACCACTTTGGTTTATGCAGGGACAAACCTGTAGCAAGACTAAGGAACTAGCAGTTGTAATATTAGCCCCCTGGGGTTCATGATGCAACTGGGGATACCAAGGGCCCAAAGCTGTGTATTTTCTTTTTAGTGTGGTTCACATGGACATAAAATGAATAGGTTAAAACAGCAGTGTAACATCTTGTTTTGGGGGGGGGAAACGAACTGTCCCGGAATGTTGCCAATATCTGTCAGGATAAATATTTGTTGTGACCAAACCCGAGCATATCCGAGGGTTCACAACCATGTCTGACATTGAAGAAAATGTGGTTACCTTCATTGTTTTTGGGGAAGTCCCCCAAATTGCCTTTCATGTCTTCATGAGATAATTGTTTTTACAGTGCTGATCTCAGCTGCTTCCCTTTGGGGATGTACCTGTCGCATTTGAACCCTCATCTGCATACAGTTTGTTTATGGCTGGGGGCCACCAGAAGGCACTTTTCCCTTTTTGGGGGGGCCTTTTTCCCGGGATTGATTTCCCTGCTGGACATCTATAAGGGGGGTCACCTTTTTCATTATTTTTATCAGCAGTGAAAAACAAAAGCCCCCGTGGGGGTTTAAAAAATAGACCAAAGTCCACAACCCCACCAGGAGTTTACAAGGGTGGAAAACCTGTAAAGTTGTCTGATTAAACAGGTGCAGCTCCCCCAATATGTGTCCACCCAGATCAATGTGTGATGTGAAAACCCTGTGCTAACAAAACATGCTTTTACAATCTGTGGCAGGATATGCTGAGGGACCTGAACCCAGCACTGTATCCCGATCAAAAAACCCGGAAAAATACCAGTCAGGTTGTCCATGACTGTTGAGTTTAAAAGGGAAACCTAAAGAGTGGAGGGGGATGGGAGGTTTACCCTGGGGCAATGTTATGTACAGGAAAGGGCACTTTAAAAAAGCAAAGACATGTCCAAAAGTGTTGATGGACAAACACATTTTGACAGCTTGGAAGAACCTCTTTCACAGCCCCAAGGTTCTGCCTCAAATGGCCAGGATTGATTCCCCAACATGGGGGTTGGTAATACCCCCCTGATGTAAAAACATCCCCTGGGGTCAGTCACCTGCACTAGTGGGTTTATGGTCTTTTCTGATGGGCATGTCCATTAATCCCGTTTGGGCATGGCCTATGTCAGGCCATGTCATCTAAGAACAGTATGTAGTGAAAAATGTGATGTTTCTCTGGGCATATCAGCTGTTGTGGTTTCCTTTCCATACATCAGGGGGCCCAATTTTGCAGTGTTGGGGGAGTAACCCCAATACATTTGGATATCTGTTTAAGAGTACAGGGGAAAAATGACCCCAAGGGGGTGTCCCCCCTTACAGGGGGGCAATGTGAATCTTTACCACTTTGAGTCCAGAAGAATGTCAACCTGGGTAGGTCCAAAAATCCCTGTGTTAGGGATTACCAAAGGTAGCTTGGGGGCATTTTTTTTGAATATGTTTCACAGTTGTCACTCTACTTCAGGGCCCTCCCCCACCCACAGCTGTGGGCCCTTTTTTTGTGTGACACTGTTTTTGCCCTTTCACACTGAACATTTTACCAAAATCCCATGTTTGGTGTACCCCGGGGAAATACTGAAAAAAATGGGGGCAAGGCAGCCCCGTGGACCCCCTTACCCGCCCGGAAAAATGTGCCAGCAATTTAATGTGGGTGTTTGCCCGTTTGCAACCCCTCTTGTGACATATGGGTTTAATTTGTTAGGGTTTCCATTTTGGTTGAAATGTTAAAGGTGGCTTTGGATGTTTCCCCCAAAAATGGCCCAATGCCAATTTTAAGATGTCAAACAGTAAAAAGGATGATTTCCCCTTTTTCCTGAACAAGTAAATGAAAAATTTAAAAATTTTTCTTTGGGGGAAAAATTTTCCCCCTTAAAAATCCCCTTTTTTAGGTTTTTAATGGGGGTCCCCCAAAAAATTTGCAGGGAAGGTTGGCAAAGGGGGACAAGTGTAAAAAACAAAAAACCCTTTGGCCCAAAAAATTGGGAAAAAAAAAAAACAAACCAAAAAAGGATTTTTAATCCCCTTCCACTTTCTAAAACTTTCCCCCGGGGTGAAATTGGGCACCCCCAAAAAAGGTAATATTCCCCCGGGGAAAGGAAAAAAAAATTTCCCCCAGTAATTGCCCAAAAATTAAAAAACCCCGTTGTATGGGTGTTTTGTCTCTAGTGTCAAAATAGAGGGAGGGGTTTGAATCCAGCAGGTGGCAAGGGGGTGAAGGGGGGGAAATGTGTTTAAAGAAACATCCCTTTGGCAACTGGGAAAACACACCACAGGATGAATTCCCCTTTTAAAATCTGATGATGTCAGCACCCTATAATATATCAGGGAAAGGACATTCCCCCTAATGCAAAAAGCCCCCCGTGCTAAAATGGGGGTCCCTGGGGGGGGGGGGGCCTCCCCCCCAAAAATGTTTTTTTAAACCAATTAGTTAAAAATTTTGGGGGTTTGGGAATTTTTTTCCAGGCCAAAAGGGGGGGCAAGGGGGGTGTGTGAAGGGGGAAGGGGTATGATCGATACATCCCGGCAACTGGGAAAACACACAGGATGCCCTACCCCCTTTTTTCCTTATGTATGGCTTTTGATTACAGACATGTCAGGGGGTGCCCCCAGAATGCCCATGTGTGTGGGTTGTCCCTCACAATAATGCATGACATTGATTACCGGTTATAATGAACACATGATGTATGTGTGCCAAAAAACATATGTACCTGAGACTTTCAATAGTTACCTTTTTCCACATGTGAATACAATTTGGGGCAAAATGGGCTTCGGGAGATGCTGCATGTGGGATGTGTATATACAGTGTGAGATTGTGCTATCAGCCTAGTAGTGAGGGGTGCACACCTGGTCGGGGAAAGTTGTTAATGTACAGGAGCTGCATGTTCTCACCTGTTGTGGGGGTGGTAAGAAGTATTCCATAGCAATGCAGTGACCCTGCAAAACCATTCAGCTAGGGTGTTGTAGATACACTTATTCATTAGCAAGTTTTTTGGAATCCTGGTGAGGGTCTTAAACCCAAAGGGCAGGGGGCTACCAGCCTTTTCTTGCTCAGTGATCCCTTCCATGTTCCCTATGTACCCCTGAGCCCCCCGTGGTGGCATGGACAATGACTGAGTCATACCATGCATTCTGACTTTTATGTTGTTGTTACAGTTTGGCCATGTGTTTCCATCTCATACATGTGATGTACATCAATGGGTAGGGATAGGGTTGACTTTTACATGTGGCAGCTGTGACATTAACAAAACATATTCCACAACTGTACCATGGAGGTGACTGACAACCCACCTTTTCACATGCTACCGCGGTATTGAGATTACATTGGTGATTGACAGCACATAGGGCCAATGGTGAAAAAAAGACATAGGTCTATAGGTTCGTAAAGGGTATCTGGGGGGGGAATGTGCCTTTTAACATGCATTGTGAATCTGTCTTGTATGCCCTTTTCCAAGGTTAGTATACTGTGCCTCTTTTTCCCGTGAAAATGTGATACCCCGGGTAACCCTACAATGTCACATCCAGTCATTTATCTTTTAAGATAGTCACTGAGTCAGTACACCTAACCTCTATTGGGAAAAAAAATAATGTTTGGTTTGAATGTCCTCCCCCCCATGTTTTCCTGAAAAGTATTTGCGGGATCCTGGTGGGATCTGGATATTCTGAGATGCAGCATGGCCATTTGAGGGTATGACCTGGCCTTCTATGTCAGGCCTTGTTTTATGCCCGAGTACAGCTGCTCTTTTAATTATGTGGCATCTGTTTGAGCACTTTGATCCCCGTGGTACAAAGTGGTAGCCCCCGTTGCTGCAGGTGTCTGGTAAGGGTGGCAGGTTCATCATACTCAATTATGGGCATGATGAGGGATGAGTAAACACAATTTTTCATGTGGATCCCATGATGATGTGGCCCATATCACATGCTTACCTAACCACTTTGTCCATTTTTTGTCAAATGGTAGAATGCTATCAACCCACCCCAAGGTCCATAATTTGGTCTGCACTTATGGATTAACACAAAGTGGTACATTGTGGTCATTTAATGTTTGACAAAGGGATGACTATACTCTTTCTGTCATTCACGTTGAGGCCATGGCTGTAAAATCGTGTGTTTTCAAGAGTCCCTTTTTGGGGGATGGTGTTAGCTGTTGAGTTGATTATGGTGTTCAGTCTGCAGTCACCTGTGACTTGCTGAGCCACAGTACTTCCATGTTGGCCTGTACCTATGACAAATACAAAAGAACATGACAGCCCCAGGGCTTTGCCTTTTTTGTACCAGGTTGGAGGCTGATGGGTCCAGCAATTCTACCATGTGTGTTTCCCCGAGCCACTGTGCAATACCCAAAAATAGGGGTTAATATGTACACTGGTGAGCTTCCCAGAATGCACAAGTGGGGGATTGTATCCAAGGCTTTTGCAAGGTCCAGGTAGGCTTTTGGGCCCCCACCCTTGACAGTGGCCTTTGACTGTTTCAAAAAAACAAACAGGTTTGATAGGCAGGATTTGCCATTGACAAAAAAGGTATTTACATGTCTGTAGGTCCACAATATCAAGATATGAGAGGTACATGAAGAACCTAGGCAAAGCTTTGCAGACAAAGCAAGTCAGACATATTAAAATAGTGTCCAGGATCCGTGGCACCACCTGCATGTTGAGGACCACTGTTGCTGTATGCCACTTCTCCCTGGTATTGGCTGGGATTGAACAGTGGTGTTATGTCTGGGTGTAGCTCTTTTTGTGGTTCATTGGCACAGCCTGGGACACTGTCTGGTCCCATTGATGCAGTGTTTATTGCTTTGGGAAGGCATCTCTTTCCTGAGCATCTGTGATGTGGGGAAACACTTTTGCAGACATATGTTCCCTTTTTTGGTGGGGGGAGAAGGCAGCATTGAACCTGTCCACTAGGATGATGGCAATGTCTGTGTGTTTTATATTTTGTGTGACATATTGTATTACCTCTGAGCATATCTGGGTAGTACCACCCAGGTTATAACCTAACGCCTTTTGATTATCCTCAGTGGCTTGTGGAATTTTCTCAAAGATGGCCTTAGACAATCATATGGGGGTAGTTGTCTTCAATACCATCAGTGGTGCCTTCACATTTTGGGAGGTTGTTGTATCATGTAGTGGCCCTCCTTCATTGTATAGTGTGTTTATGGCTGGGGGGGGACATCTGCCTTTGGAGAATTGGGTCATGCTTTCATATTTGGGTTCATGATCCATGCATTCCTGAATGTGTCCACAGAATGCCCATACAGGTATCTGCAGTCTGGTCCATATTTTTAACAGGCCTTGGGCCTTTGGGGTTTTCCCCATCATTTATGAGGGGGGTGCATTGTTTGAGCTGTTGACGTGGCCCCCCAGACAAAAAGGGGGGTCACAGTCAGCTACCCGTACCTCCCCGGGCCACATGGAAAGAGAAAAGAGGAGTTTAACACCCTCTCAAACTCAGGTCTCACACACAGCCTTCATGCTGACACAGGAGAGTTTAGATTACTCTGCAAACACCATCATACTGGGTGATGCCACACCCAAACATAGACTGTGAACATTACACAAGCCACAATACCCAAGCTCTAAGGTTCCCATTGATCAGACATTCTTTTGGGTATGGAACAGGTAACCAACCTTCCCAGGAGGGGCAGATATATAGAGCTGATCTTTTCAAACATGAGTACAAACTGCTCACCACTGGGAGTATATCCCTTTTTGCAATCAAAACCCTATACTAATCACACTGGGGTTCTGGATCCCCCATATGCAAACCTAAAACACGGGGGTGTGTGGGAAATGCCCTATTAGCAACCGTGAAGGTACAGGATGCAGATCCCCGAAACAGTGATGTGTCAGGTGTATAACTATACACCATAAAGTCCTCCAGTAATTGGGATAAACTCTAATGTGCTTTTTTCAGTGTCATAAATTATTTTAATCCTGCAAAGGGGAAAGTATGGTGTTTTTGTGTGCACAGCTGGGGGGGAAATGCCTTTTCCAACTGGGAGATCTTTTTCTGCAGTGTTAATGGGTTCACATTTGCACAGATATTGGGGCCCCAAAAGTTTAGGTGCGGTCCCCCATTGTCCCACACTGATTTGTTATCCCAGATGACTGTAACCTCCCCATCCTCTCACATGTCCAGGTGAGAGCCACCCCCATTGCAGAACACATATCATCACTGTTAAATGGTATCCCTGGATGTGCTAATTCATGGAGGACATGACCACATGACAGACTGATATTAATCCCCGGCCATACTAAAGGGTATGTACCTGAACAGTGCCATAAAACACAGTGGTCCCACACCAATGAGGAGGAACCCCTACTGACCCTGGGAACTACAGATCATATGCAAAATGGCCCTTTGTTCTGCTATGGGAAATGTTAGTTTTGGCCCCCAAAGTACAACAATATTACATATGTTTATATTTCATGACTATTCACACAACCTTCTCATGCATACCTATAGATAGTGAACTATGATTTAAATTTTGGGGGTGTCACAGTATAAAAGGATTAACCTGCTACTTTATTACCTGTGTTTGTGGCAGCTGTTGTGGTGGTGCTGCTTGTCCTTTGCTGCTGTTTTTCTGCTGGGCCCCAAAATTTTTTTCTTTTTTTTTTTTTTTTTCTGTTTTTCTCTCTCTCTCTCTCTTTTCCTATGTTTGTGCAATGAATGTATTTGTAGTGTAGTGTAAATCAAAATTTTTGGGATCTGCATAGGTCCATGTGATGGCCTCTGCACCAATTGTAAAGGGAGCATTTGCTTTTCCAGTTGTGTACTGATTGCATGTCTCACTGTGATTTCAGGAAATGCTTAAAAGGGGATGTGAGGGCCCCTTTTAGATTTTGGGGGCCATGCTGGTATTTTCTGTTCTGTGAGTTAAGGTTAGTAATCTCCCAGCCAGCTGTGTTGAGATTCGGTTGCTGCATTTATCTTCCTGTTCCTGTAGTGAGTGTGTATGCTACTGAACCTACAACTATATTATATGTATTTAATAAATATATATATATATTTTAAAATAATCTTTTAAAATTTCATTTCTTTCATTTTTGGGGACAAGTAAAATTTGCAGGGCTGTTTCTGTTCACACACTAGTATGGGAACCCCGTAATTTGCATAAAATCTCCTGACATGCTTTGGGTAGTAAAATCTTTTTGCCTTTATCTTATTCCTACTATTACATGTTTATTAGCACTTTTCCTGTATGAGGCATGCTTAGTGGTAGGTCAACAGACTAGTGTTACAAGGTCTGGGGGAAAATTTTTTTGGGTTTTTTAGTAAGGGCCTTCAATCAAGTGCTGGGGGCACCTTTAAGCAGTTAAAGGGTTAGTAGGTCCACAGGGCCCGGCTGTGTTGCAGATTCGGTTGCTGCATTATTTCACTTTTCCTTTGTGAGTGTGTATGGCTACTGAGACCTACAATATATTTCATATGTATTAATATATATTTATATATATGTATGTGTGATATACATACCTTCAATATGTTCATTACCTTACATTATTATGTACAAGCTAACAGGTAGCAGGGCTGTTTCTGTTCACACTGAACTAGTATGGGAATCCAGTAATTTGGCCAAAAATCTACCTGACATGCTTTGGATAGTACATCTCCTATATTCCTTTATACTGATTCCTACTATTACATGTTATATTTATTTTAAATGTGTTCTTTAAAGCAGGCATGGCTTAGTGGTGGTCAAACAAAAAACCAGGTCCTGGGTTCGAGACTGACAGTGGGGAAATTTTTTCTTTTTTCAAAAACAGGACCTGTCAATCAAATAAGGCCCCCTTAAGCATTAAAGGGGAAGAGGTCCCCGGGGGCAGGCTGTTTGCAGACAGGGCGCAAATTTTGTTATTTTTTGAGGAGTGTGGGTTTAGAAAGAAACAAGAAAAAAAAAAAGTGTAGAAACATATTCAATATGTACCCATTATTTGTACAAACAACAGGTGATGTTTTGTTAAATGAACAGTATGGGAACCCGTAATTTGGATTAAATTATGACATGTTTGGATGTACATCTCCTTTTTTTATACGATTTTTTTTTTTTTTTTTTACAGTGTGTTTTTGTAAAGCGGATGGTTTGTGGTAGTAACAGACAAGACCAAGGCCGGGTTGAGACACAGTGGTTTTTTCACAAATTTAAAAGGGGTACCTGTAAACGTCCATAAAGGCACTTTTCACAAACCAGGCGGGGTTTCCTTTGGGCTGCATGGCGGTAGCTGCCACACCCCCAGCTTTTTCTTTTGGGAAAGAAAAAGGGGTGAAAGGAAAATGGTGGGGCCAAAAAAAGGGGGCAGAGGGAAAGAAAGGGGGGATTTGCAGGAAGGGTGAGGTGGCCCTGCCCATTCTTTTTTGGAAAGTGTTATTTTTGTATTTTGGTGAGACATTTTAAATTCCACCCAGATTCAAAAACCCTTAATATTTTTGACAGCCAATTGAAAACATTTAGATGCCCGGGACATGAGACAGGGCAGCTATGTAGGGGAATTCAGAGTGCCTTTTTTTTTAAGGGGGATGGGTTTAATAAGGAATTAAAGGGGGGGTGGGGGTAGGTTAACAACAAGACAAAAAGGCCATTTATTGGGGGGAAAAATTGGGGCGGGGGTTATATCCAGATCAGCACAATGGAACATAACTATATATGGATTGCCACTTTCCTTCACAGCCCCGGCGGGGCTTGCTGGGGCTGTGGGGCCCCGGGGTGTTTGTTTCCCCACGAGCCTAACTCGTTCCAGAACATGTCTTGGATCTCCCCCAAACCCCAGGACACCGGGGGGTATGGGGAACCCCTCGGCCCCTTCACCCCCATCCCCGCACCCTTTCCCCAAAGGTGGCCAGGGCCAAGGGTCCCTCACAGTCCTGCAGTCGCCACAGGGGGAATTCCCTGGGACCTGTTCCCAAGCGTTCTAGGTTTTGAGTAGTTATTTATTTGGGTTATGGGATTTTATTCCATTTAATTTTTGGGAAAACTGCATTGGATTTCAAACAAACCCCAGATTAACCCTTGAAAAACTATCAATACACTGCATTTTTGAACAAAAAATAAACGACTGGGGTTATTAATGGCCAGGCCACAGTTTGCGGTATGAAAGGGCACTGCCGAACAAAGATAATTTTGAAAAACAAATTCCATGATTTGAAATTTACATACCCTTATTTTTAAAGTTTTTATAGGTTTTGGGTTGGGTGGGGTGGGATAACATTCATTGTTCCTTTTTCCCCTAGGTCCAAATTGTTTAGGCTTTTTTCAAAATAATCATTTTTACTGTCAGTACACCCTTCCACCCCTTATTTTTTTTATCAGAACTCCCTGCTACCTTTGATAAGGACAGGGCAACTATGGCTTTTAGTTGTCAGATAATCATTTATTCTACTGCAAATTGTTTACATCAATATCGTTTTGCCTAGAATTCCGTTAAAACCTGAAAAACGTTTGGGATGTTAATTTTTCTTCCCAATGCTTTATTCTTCCACTGGGTTATATATTAGGGGGATTCTATTTATTTTTTCTCATGGCCTTTTGTCCCACTTTGCATTCCGTTCATTGGACTTTCTTTTTCAATATTAGACCTTGGGGATTTAAACATTTTTAAAGCCTCACTTCTGTCTGCGCTTTGCGGGGTAACCCATGGATACCCCGACGAAGTGTCCTTTGGGTACTAGGTTACAAATTTAATTTAAAATTGGGGGATTTATTAAACTGAACTTCAAATATTTCCCGTTACACTTGCTACGGAAATTGTTAAAACCTACCCCAGACTTTCAATTTTTAATTATTTACTTTTTTTAAAAAATGCCTTTTATCATTACAAAAATATTTATTTACAATACTGGGGGGGTTACTAACCCAGGTGGGGCCGCCCGCCTTCTGGCGGCATCTCCCTTGCAACGGCACCTGCAGCTTAATCAAAGGGGTAATATTGGATACACACCCATGGACACGGGGAAATCCTTAAAATAGTAAAATTACTTCTCATATCGTTGGGCATTTGCGGGTTGGATCCAAAATTCAATTTGGCCTCTTGCTTCTTTCCCCGGGTGGCGGCCGCTCCCCGGGGAAGCCAGAGCACTTCAACACGGCCAACTGGTCCCATGCCTCTGCCCTTATATCCCCCTGGGCCTGGCCCCGCATAGTTGGGGCCCCGTGATTATACAAGGAGCCAGCCATGTATCTACTCCTCAAACCCCCCCCTGTTCAAACTCCCTCCCTCCCACTCATGTACTCAATTGTTCTCAATCATTATGCTTTTTCCCCCTATGGGGCTTATATTCCCTTTTCCCACATTTTTATTCCTTTTAATTTTCATTACTAAAATGCTTTTCATGCCCATTCTGGGTTTTTATCCCATATAATTATTTTTCTTTCTGGATTTTTAGGCTTGGTTTTATTTCCTTACTCTATATTATCCTTTGAATTGGCAATATTTTTCATTTTCCTGAAGAATAGTTGAATGTAATAAACATCCAAAAGCACTTTTGTTTAAAATTCTCCTTTCAAATTGACTCATTACTTTCCCCTGTCTAAAATCTAAATTTCTCCTGTTTAAATAATTCCCATTTATTTCTAACTGCTTCACGGGAGCATTTACCTTTTTAAAAACCCCTCACACGGGTTGTTTCAACAGTTAGCATATAATTTTGACATTTTATTAATTTACTTCAAAATAATGCTCTATTTTTTTCCATTTTACAAAAGGGGGAAAACATTTACATTTGTCAATACTTCACTTTTATTTATTTACAAAAAAAAAATTTTGTATCCCTTACTTTCGGGAACCACCCTCTATTATTTCTTTGGGTTACTTTCATTTTAGTTTTAACCTTTTCCCCGACTCTCTTATTCCTAGTACACCCCACACCTTTACTTTAAAAAAAAATTTTTTTAAATTTTTTTTAAAATCTTTCACTTTATACATATGGGCATCCTTTTGTGTATTTTTATTAATTTTCAGGCCTTTCGGGTGTTTACTTTTCCCCCTTTATCTTCCTTTTCACTTTCAAACCCCCCCTTTTCCCCTTAAATTTTGGTTCAGCATCCTATGCCCTCTCATATCATAATTGAAACAATTTTGCCCCCGTTAAATTTAATCTTTAAAAAAAAAACAAAAAAAAAAAAAAAATAAAAAAAAAAAAAAAAAAAAAAAAAAAAAAAAAAATAATAAAAAAAAATAAAAAAAAAAAAAAAAAAAAAAAAAAAAAAAAAAAAAAAAAAAAAAAAAAAAAAAAAAAAAAAAAAAAAAAAAAATAAAAAAAAAAAAAAAAAAAAAAAAAAAAAGAGGGGGGGGGGGGGGGGGGGGGGGGGGGGGGGGGGGGGGGGGGGGGGGGGGGGGGGCGGGGTTTCCATTTTTTAAAAAAAATTTATTTTTTTTTTCCTTTTTTTAATAACCTTTTTTTTTTTATTTTTTTTTCCCCCCCCCCAAAAAAAAAATTTTCCACCCCCTTTTTCTTTTTATTTTCTTTTTTTTTAGCCTTTTTCTGCCTTTTTCCAAAAATTTTTACCCTTTTCCCATTTGAATGGGACATATATTCCCCTTAAATATACCATTTTTCCTAATGCATAAGTATTAACATTATGTCTTTCTTCTGAAATGGTAAATAAAAACATTTCCATTCAGCTAACATTTTTTGTTTCACTATCTCTCTTCATTGACTCATTATACTTTCCCGCTCACCAAATGTCACTTAAAAAAATCTTTATTTCTTCCTGTGAAATATATTCCATTTATTTTTTATCTAACCAAATGACTTACACTTCATTTTGGTGTGTAGACTACCTTTTTAATCCTTATTACAACCTCTCTTATCCACCCCTTGTTTTGTTGTTGTTAGAATGCAATCATGTGTATGTCATATATATTATGAATGTAACATGTCCTTCCATCTCACATCTTACCTTCCTCATTTCATACATGCATGTCTGTACTACAGTGTCCATCACTAGTACAGATAAGCGCATACTCATTGGACATCCCTGTTTTATGTCTCTCTTAATACTTTTTTCCCATCCATCCATTTATTATAACTTGTACCCATGAATATTCATAACATTTCTGTATCACACTAATACTTTTCTGCTATACCACACACTTCTAAATTCTTCCACATTGCTCCATGGCTCACTTTATCTAAATCTTTAGTTATGTCACACGCTGTCAGACCTACTTCTTTATTTTCTTTCAGTATCATCTCTACTACTTTTTTTCACTATAATTAACATTTATTTCATCTCTCTTCCTTTTATTTGATATACTCTTTTTTCTACTGTCTCATCACATATTGTCCATCCTTTTTGTAGTATTTCCATGAATATTTTACAGTCAGTATTCCAGAATGTTATAGGCCTCCAATTTTTATATCTTCTATTTCATCCATTTCATCCATTTTCCTATATAAATTTTGACTACAAGACATCTTCCCTTATGCCTTTCTTCATTTATTCATTTAATATTTTGAAAAAAAACATATTTTGTCTTAGCTTATTTCATTGTAATACTCACAGCTTTCATGAAAAAAAATATTTGCCTATATAACTGCATTTTCACTTTTTCTATATTCTTTTCAGCTGTCTGCTTTTTCAATTCACTTATCTGGTCTATTCCTTGTTCTGGCTCTTTTTCATCATTCTATAACATTTCCTTATATCTCATTTTATTTCTTTTTTAATCTAATTTCCACTTCTACATTTATTTTTATACTTCTGCTTATACATTACTTACCACTGTATCCAGTTTTTACAATATGATCTTATTATCATAGCATCTTTCCATAAAATTTCTCTACATCATTTCTTCCCCTTTTTTTGAATTATTCAGTTAATCTCTTTATCCCATTTTCCTCCATTATTAATTTGCTGTCTTTCCTTACTCTAGCCCATACTGCTGTCTGTTCTGAAAAGTCATCTTTACTCCACCTGTTTTTTTCTTCATGTCTTTAGAGTAAATTATATAATCAATTTTAGCCATACAAATCCTACTTTTAGATGTCACTCTCTATTATTCTCTACTTTTAAATCTCCCATTTTGTTGATTTCATTAACATCTTATATCTTATGCTATTTTCCCCTTTGTTTTCTCAGGTTGCAGTTAAAATTTCCTACCATCAAAAAGCATTTTTACTAGCAGAATGTTTTTTTTTTAATCTACTCAAACAGTTTGTTTCTTTATGTCATATTAGTAAATGCATGAATCATTATTAATGTTATACATTTTTGTCTCATTCTGATATTATATATTGCTACCATTCCTGGTACTTCTATTGTTAAATCTAGAATTCTTATTTATCCCTTTTCCAGAACATGTCTAATTTCCTACCAACCAAACAATTTACCTTCCCCCCATACTGCCTGTATTCTTTTCCTTTTTTCTTCTTTGTTATATCTGGTATCTAGCAATACAAAAAAATCATTTTTATTTTTTACACCAGTCCACCTGCACATATCTTTTATAATTTCTAATGATGTTCACATTTAATGCAAAAATTCCTGCATCATCCTTTTCTGTTTTTATGTGTTTTACTTCCAGTTCTCATTGTTCTTTTCCTTTTGTCTCCCAGGAATTGATTTTTCACTATCTTTCTTTTTCTCCGGTCTCCATTTCTCCTTATTCTTTTTCATCACTTTCTAAAACTGCAGATGTGTTCTCTTCTTGTATATAAATAACCTCACTTTGAACTGCTATTTCTTCCCTAACCACCTCTTCATTGTTTAAACTTTTTTCAGTATGACCATACCTCCATCTCTTTCAGCATCATCTGTAATAATATTTTCTACTGTTTTTCTTTCTTCTGACCTTTTCTGTTCATTGTCTCTTTCCTTTTATAATATTCGAAAAGCAAAATCCTGGTATCCAACAGACCAAGAGACCACGAAGTAGTTTTAACACAATTTAATTTTCACTCAAAACCACAGCGTTTTCGCCACTGAACATTCAGTAGCTTCCTCAGAAACAAGTGAAAAGCACGCTAGCTTTTCAAATTTAAAACATTGTAAGTAACATACATACACGTCACTTCCTTCCATAAATGATTTAAAATATAAAATTACAAATATACGATAAAAGAAAATATATCTCATAAGGACAACCAAACAAGTTATTATTAAAAAAGATAGATTATGCCATCATATCATGTAGAAAAATATTTTAAACATATAAAGAAATATTATGAACAACCTCGATGGTAAAGATGTATAAATAATTGTTATTAGAACAAATGGAAAAAACATCTTGTTTGGCTCACGATGTAGATCGTAAGCTATATTTGCCAAGTGAACTACCAACCCAAAACTGCTGTCCAAGGCCAGTTCTTTATATGTTTAAAATATTTTTTTACATGATATGATGGCATAATCTATCTTTTTTAATAATAACTTGTTTGGTTGTCCTTATGAGATATATTTTCTTTTATCGTATATTTGTAATTTTATATTTTAAATCATTTATGGAAGGAAGTGACGTGTATGTATGTCACTTACAATGTTTTAAATTTGAAAAGCTAGCGCGCTTTTCACTTGTTTCTGAGGAAGCTACTGAATGTTCAGTGGCGAAAACACTCTGGTTTTGAGTGAAAATTAAATTGCGTTAAAACTACTTCGTGGTCTCTTGGTCTGTTGGACACCGGATTTTGCTTTTCGACTGTTTTTTTTGTTTCCTTTTATAATATCAAATGTGCCCAAATTCTTTACATTTTCTACAAGCAGGCTTACATTTTTTTTTTTTTTTTTTTTGCCGTTTGTCCACTCTCCCTACATTCACTATACCTTCATTTGCCAGACTTATATTAATTTTCATCACCAGAGAAATGATATGCTTTAGGTTGGTCCAAGTACCTAACAAATCATCTTACTGTTCACAGTTACTGTGTTTGAAAGATGTTGATTTTTTCCCACTTTTAATAGCCACAGTTATCCATACTTCCCAGCCACAGTGCATACATTTCTTTCATCACATTTTTTTTACCATGTGGACTTCACTATAGTGTGAAATTCAACACAATTTTAATGCATGATCATCAATATCTGCAGTTCTAAATTGCATATTTATTTTCTTATTTAGTTATAGTCCTAAACCCTGAAATACATTCCCTTGGATTTATGAAGCCCTTTATAGCATACAGGATTAGTTTAAGAACTATTTTCGGCAATATGGCTGATGTGCGATCCAAGAACGAGCCCCCGGGATGTGCACGTGAGCTCTTAGGCTACTCTTGCATGAACCGAGCTCCTGTATGCAAATTACCCTCATTTGCAGATGAAAACCATACAAATGAGGGTAATATGCGATCCAGGAAGCTGGCAGCCTTCCGTCCAGGATGAGTGCAATGTGCAAAAATGTACTCAGTTAGTAACTGAGTACAGTTCTGCAATCTACAAAATGGAGCTATAACAGCTCCAAATAAAGGCTGCATATCATTGAGGAAGCATGCCACTGTCCAAGTAGAAGGCCATTGGCATTGCAAACTGTAAAAAAATAAATAAATAAATAGACATTCAATTTTCTTTTTGCCGAGCTCACCTGGTTAAGCATAGGGAAGTGACGAGCAAACAGGATTGGGGGGAAAATAATAAAATAAACCTAAGATAAGCATTTTAACTAAAGTCGGTATTCTGCCATGCAAGTCAATGGCAGTCAGAAGACAACCTGGCCAGTGAGTAATGGTTGCTAAGGAAAGAGGCTCAGTATGGGACATGTAACTATGCATTAGCAGTCAATCCTATACAAACGAGGGAAGGGTTAATGAATCCCAAATTTTCCCAGGGTGTGAGGCAGGTCCCAAGAGTGTAAGAGTATAAATAGCTGGGTGCAAGACTAGGATATAGGTGACATCATGGGGGGTCTCAGGCATACTGTAAGTGGATTGGAGACCTGTGGCTCGGGATTGCTCCTAGCTTTACACAGCTAAGCTAGGGGTGTGTCTAAACCTGCCTAGCACTCTCTACAAAGTGGAAGCAGTTGTGCACGCCACACACCAGGTTGTACAGGAAGAAAAAGGAAGTTAAACCAGGAAATAGCAGCTCTGTGCAAATTGGAGCACTCCATTTGCATGGCACCCACACAGGCTTAAACAGGGAGGCAATGGGAAGGGAAAGCAGCAGTAGGAAGGTAATCAAGGAGAACTAGCTTAGCTGACAGGTGAAATGTATCAGAATCAGTCAATTACACAGGCAGCAGACCAGCCCAACCCAGCACACCACTATAAACTATGCAAACACCTTTCCCCCTTGTTTTTCCCCAAAACTCTGCACCACCGGTGTATACAAATGGGGAAATTTTACAAAACAAAAGCAAGAGAAAAAATTTCAGGGGCTGCTTTTGCTATCATAAACCAGCATGTGCAACAGGCTGAGGGTGGTGAGGATGTGAATGCTGCTGAGCAACCCACAGTGAGGAGACGGAGAAGAGTGTACAGATGCAGGATAACCTACCAAGGGCTACATGAGCTGGAGATAGTGGAGCACTATAGGGTGGGCAGGGACCTCCTACAGCATATTGTTGAGCTGTGCCAGCCATGCCTGACACACAGAACCAACAGAGGGAACCCATCCCAGTGGATACCAAGGTATGTGTAGGCTTAAGAATACTAGTTACAGGTACCTTCCAAAGGCCAACTGAAGATATGATGGGGATCTCACAGGCATCAGCATCCAGGGTACTCCAGCAGTTCCTGGATGCCATGTCAGCACATGTCAGTGAGCATGTATATTTCTCCATCACCCGTGAGGCGTTGACCAGCAATATGCGTCTCTTCCACCAAATAGCAGAATACCCTGAGGTAGTGGGTGCAATAGACTGCATGCACATACTCATTAAAGCACCACCAGGTGAGCGGGGTAGGGTCTACATCGACCACAAGGGCTTCCCCTCCATCAACTGCCAGGTCATGTGCGATGCCCAGGGCATATTAATGAATGTGTGTACTGACTGCCCTGAAAGCTATCACGATTCCCACATCTGGCATCTGACACAGCTGTACCAGACATTTGCCAATGGGGACATCCCACATGGTCACCTAGTGGGGGATGCTGGATACGCACTGGAGCCATGGCTGATGACACCCATCAGAAATGCACACATACCCGAACAAGAACTCCATAATGAGGCACATGCACAAACACAAATCATAATAGAGCATGTGTTTGGGATGCTCAAGCCACGGTTCTGGTGCCTGGACACATCCAGTGGAGCCTTGCAGTACTCACCAACTTCATGTACCCAAATTGTACTTGTATGTGCCATGCTACACAATATGATCCTGTGGAAACAGCTGCAGCAGAAACAGCATGGGGCAGGGCCACACAGCCCCCCACCAGTGCCAAGGCCTGCACAGGCACAGAGTGACTTGGAGAAGGCAGAAGGAGGCATGCCCAGTATGCCCTGGCCTTGGCAAAGAGGCAATGCATAGCACATGCACTGGCACAGTAGGGACCCAGGGAATGACACCTCTCTCCGACTTTCACATACAGTAAAAAGGATGCCAAACATGACACAACCTGTGCTCAACCATGTATAGGGAGTGTACTATGTGCATCTGACATAGGCAGCCTTGCAGCACCACCCTCAATACTGGGACACCCACAAGGTAAGTGACTCACACATGCCAGTCTGGGGGGGGGCACATACCCAACAACAGTCACAGCCAGCAGGATTGGTGTAGACAAACACAAACAAATGCTGTACTATGGCCTCTGAATGAGCCCCATGGGTAACCCCTACCCCAGCCCTACACAGACAGACTACAGCAGGCCAGCCAGTTATATGTAAGTTCTGAAGGCTAGGAAGTCAGAAACTAATATGTAGGTAGTGAAAGCTATGATCTGTACAGTACACTGGTATGCCTCTAGCATGCACGATAGGTAAGACTACAGACTGAAATGGTGCTCCTGACATACTAGTACAGTCCTAGCAACTGTGTAAAAGTGTAAGGTGTGCCCCACCATCCTATGTACACTTATAGTAACAGTCAGGTGTGCCCCCCCACCCCTGTGTAGAAATATAGAAACAGTAAGGTGTCCCCCCCTCTATGCAGAAATGTAGCAACAGTCAATGCCAAATGACCGATGTATACCCTGCAGACACAGCATGCTACCTGTTGGTGTACAACACAATGGTCAGCACTGGAGTACAAACCACCTGGACTTGATCCACACATGCAATATAGATGACCACACTGGGCATGCTCACACACTTAGAGGAATGAAGGGAATGTCAGTCAACAACATACTGAAAGGCCATACTGGGCATGCTCACTCACTTAAACACATGAAGGCCATGTCAGCAAACAACAGTGGACCAGACATATCTGGCAGCTGTAGTTCTTAGTGCAGACGCATGTCAGTATGCACCACTCCTGCCTTGCACACACAGTGGATAGGAATACAGACATATATGTAAGGACAACACACTATAATAAGCCAAAGGTAGACGGACATAGATGTGTTGAAGAGGGTGACCATGACAAGGAGCCATCTGGGCCTGTCCCACCAAGCACACAGCCAAAGGGCCCCAAACACATGCAGGTGTCACTCACTGCAGATACTAGCCACCAGTATCTGTCAGCATGATGGCGTGTTGCATGTGCCAGCTGCGCAACATGACTGTACAAGTAAGTTGTCACCTAGTAGCTGTATACACGTACCTGTGGCATATGACCCCATGTGTGCCCGCATGCGGCATGTCAACCCCTACATGAATGGGTTACAGCCCATGCATACACCGCCCTCCCCATAGCAGTATCATGACAAGCCTGCTGAGGTCATCCAATCTGAAATACACCTTTAGGGGAGATGTAGCTCAGTAATCCCCATGGAGTGTCCCATAACTGTGTACTGCTGTACTGATAAAGCAGTTAGGTAGTAGTCCTAACCTCAGACTTGGCAACTGTGTGAGTGTGTGTATGTGTGCATGTCTCTGTCTCTGCCTATGCAGAGAGAAATGCTTTCTAGGCTACTCACACTTAGTACAGTTCATATACACAACATTGGCAAGGCTGCTGATGTCACGCACCTACAAATACACCCCTGGGGAAACCATAGTTCAGTAATCTCCATAGCGTGTCTTGTAACTGTGCACAGCTGTAGGTGTTCTAACCCCAGATCTGGCAACTGTGAGTGTGTGTGTGTGTGTGAGAGTGTGTGTTTGTGTGTGTGTGTGTCTGACTGCATAGAGAGCAATGCTTTTTAGGCCACTCACACCCCATACAATACACATACTCGACTTTGGAAAGGCTGCTGATGTCACTCACTTAGAAATACACCTCTGGGGAAATCATAGCCCAGTAATCTCTGTAGCGTGTCCTGTAACTGTGTATTGTTGCAGTGTGAAAAAGTAGTTAGGTAGGTGTTCTAACCCCAAACCTAGCTTGTGTGTGTGTCTGACTGTATAGAGAGCAGTGCTTTTTAGGCCACTCACACCCCATACAATACACATACTCGACTTTGGCAAGGCTGCTGATGTCACTCACCTAGAAATACACCTCTGGGGAAATCATAGCCTAGTAATCTCTGTAGCACATCCTGTAACTGCATACTGCTGTAGTGTGATAAAGTAGTTAGGTAGGTGTTCTAACCCCAAACCTGTCAATTGTGTGTGTGTCTGTGTAGAGAGCAATGCTTTTTAGGCCACTCACCCCATACAATACACATACTCGACTTTGGCAAGGCTGCTGATGTCACTCACCTAGAAATACACCTCTGGGGAAATCATGACCCACTAATCTCTGTAGCGTGCCCTGTAACTGCATACTGCTGTAATGTGATAATGTAGTTAGGTAGGTGTTCTAACCCCAACCTGGCAACTGTGTGCTAATGTGTGTCTGACTGTGTAGAGAGCAATGCTTTTTAGGCCACTCACACCCCGTACAATACACATACTCGACTTTGACAAGGCTGCTGATGTTACTCACCTAGAAATACACCTCTGGGGAAATCATAGATCAGTAATCTCTGCAGCGTGTAATGTAACTGCACACTGCTGTAGTTTATAAAGTAGTTAGGTGTTCTAACCCCAGTATTGGCAATTATGCATGTGTGAATCTGTGTGTCTTTGTGTTTGTCTGTTCATGACTGAGTGATGGACAGTGCTTTTTAGGTCACACATACACTCCTTAAAATTCATATACCCAACTTTGACAAGGCTGCTGATGTCACTTACCTAGAAATACACCTCTGGGAAAGGCATAGCCCAGTAATGTCTGTAGAGTGGCCTATAACTGTGTACAGCTGTATTGTGATTTAAAACTGTGGTAGGGTTCCATCACCACCCATGGCAGTTATGGATGTTTTGTGTGTGTTTCAATGTCTGTGTATGGAGCAATGCATCATAGGCTACTGACATGCAGTACAGTTCAAATGTCCTACATTGCCAATCCTGCTGATGTCATTCATTGTGAAATACTACTTTGGGGAGAAAGTTCCCTGTAATCCCTGTGGTGCAACCTATGCTCCATGCTGTAGTGTAATATAGGCATTGGCAAGGGTTCTGTATCCACACATGACAGTTGTGGATGTTTTGTGTGGGTCTCACTGTTTCTGTAGGGAGCAATGCATTTTAGGCTAGTCACTCGCAGTACAGGTTAAATGCCCTACTTTGGTAATCCTGATGATGTCAGTCACTGTGAAGTACACCTTTGTTGAAGAAGTACTCCAGTAATCTCCATGGTGCATACTATAACTGTGTAGTACTGTAGTGTAATAAACTAGTTAGGGGTTCAGCTCCTAGATAAAACAGGTGTGTGCCTAACTCGTATCCTGTGTAGAGGTGAGTGTGTGGCCAATATGGAGGGGGTTTTGCTACTACATATCACAATGTCAACCATACGGGGATAACAGATGTAAATTATCTGGGAGGCTGGGGTGAAAAGCCATACCCATAAATGTGACATCATGGCCAGCCAATCCAAAGTAGCAACCCCACTATTACCCAGAGCACACAAT
Source organism: Protopterus annectens (assembly GCF_019279795.1). Taxonomy (NCBI): domain Eukaryota; kingdom Metazoa; phylum Chordata; order Ceratodontiformes; family Protopteridae; genus Protopterus; species Protopterus annectens. The sequence continues at coordinate 120,041 of NC_056739.1, read as the reverse complement.
AAACCCATGTGTCATACTCACACATAGCAATCAGTCAATAGCCAATATGTGGTTAGTACACTGCATATTGGCCACTGATAGTAACTATGCAGTGATAGCAGTGGGCTACAGAGGGCATGTCTCCCTGGCCATCTGTCCAATATGCACATACATGCAGGCAGTGCACCTCCACTGTGTTCCCCAATGGACACCTGCACCACCTGTGGTGCCACCACATGTGACTCACAATGGATATACCATGCCTGACAACATGCCCTGTATGGACAGATGACACTGACATCAGGGAATACTGTTGACATGCTATCAATGTAGGTGAAAGGTAAATCTGCTGCCCATTACCAGTTCCTGCCACAGATGGGCAAGACTGGTACAACTGATGATAAGCTGTGTTCACAACATGGGCCAGACACCCCAGGTGCAGTTCCACATGTCACTGTACATGCATGTGGGAGGTGTGCACATCCCAGACACCATCCATGTCATGGACTAAGGAACACATACATGGCATGCGGTGAACAGCATTGGCCACACACAATAGTCACCCAGCTGACTGGATGAGGGATGCAATACCCACCTGTGTGGGCAAATGCAGTAACTACAGCCCTGAGCCATGATGCAGACCATTGTCATGTGGCCTGATGCCATGGTATACCCATTGCCTACTCTTGTATAGCCTGCTGGCACAGTTTACCACCACACACTCATGTAGACATGCACCCATGCATGTCATAACTGGCACCTTGTGTGCATTTGTGTGTGTGTGTGTGTGTGTGTGTGTGTGTGTGTGTGTGTGTGTGTGTGTGTGTGTGTGTGTGTGTGTGTGTGTGTGTTGTATGGTGCGTATGTCCACATCCACACTCACTACATCCCCCAGGGCATACTGAAGCATGCTGTCTGATGTCTGACATCTCCTCATACTCTTTGCCCATACGGCCTCCGTATGACCCATGTGGTGAATGTGATACCTGCACATTGATATGTTGTGGCAATCCTACTACTGATGAGTTGTACTCCTGGCCCTGCCAAGTGTGTCAATGCATGTGCATCCCTGTGTGAGTGTGCCTGTGTTGACGCTGGCATATGTTCATGCAGACAGGCATGTGTACGACACCTACCGTATATCTACCATATCCCTGTTGCAGATGTCACTCACCCTGACATATATGTTCTGAGTGCTACACATCCTGTAACCCATGTGGTGCATCCAGTAACTGCATCGAGCTGTGATAGCACTACATAGTTGTCGGGAGTTTGATACCCTGTGCTGGTGGGTGTGTTACACAGACATGCTTCAGTTTTACTCTCCCACCCCTCCCTGACATGTATCTGCATTTGTCTGCCTCCCCCACTCCCTCTCTGGTGGATGTAGAGACCCACACCTGCCTTGCTTAGGCAGCAGCATGTGTATGTTACATGATGCTCATGATCAGCTGATGGCCTCTGCATGAATTGCAGCCTTCCCCTAGCTGATTGCATGTGGAACAGCTGTGGTAACAATCCCATAGCCAATTGCATGGAAACACACTCCAATACCTAGGAATATCATGGTGGTGTTTGGCCTTTGCAGTCACTATGAGCAGGAACTAGATTTGATGTTTGGCAAACAGCATCCCAGATGGATTGGGGATTTACCTCTAACAACATGCACTGTGGAAAGAGGGAAACCATCAGGAGAGGGGATGTGCCTAACCTGACTACAGACTGTAAGTGCTGCTATACTGCATTTGGAGTAATGTTGGTTTAACAGTGCTTGTCTGGATATGCCTGTCATACATGTCGCAATGCAACCCATGTCAGTACCATGTATATGAGAAATCCCCATCTGCAGGGTCATCTGCAGACTGGGTAGTGTTGTGCCTATGGTTTCATGTGTTAGCCACAGTGCATCAATCCATGGAATGCAGAAGGTAGTGTGAGGATTGCAGTCTGTAGATGGTAAAGACCATGACAGTTACTGACTTCATATCCCTCATAGGACATATGTTGCAACAGACCCTGTTACAATGGAAATTATATGGGGTTATCAAAGTAACATGTCTATACTGGCCCTGTGTATGTGCTGTCAGCCACACCTCTGTCAACCTTTGTACATATGGTGTGCATGAAGTGGTGCATATGTGCTGTACACCATAAATAGTGTTATCATATCTGATAACAAGCCAGGATATATCAGATTGCTACACGTCATGTACAGTAGGGGTTATATTTCATGACATAAGCTGGACATTCTGTGGATGATTGTACAGTACTGAGGTCTGTGTAGTGATGGTGAATGTCAGCAGTGTGTGTATTGTTAATATGTACCTCAGCCTGTGTACAGACTATGGTAGATGTCATTGTTCTACCTCCCCTTCTTTCAGATGTTACATGCTGCCCCACTGTACGGTACTGTTTTGCCATACATGTTTGTAGGGCCATACACACACATGTCCAATACCACAGACAGCCATCATAACAAACTGTGTAGCAGCCCAGTATATGTAGGGTCATTCTGTGAGTGGCACATATGAGGATGGTGTAGAAAAGATAGTCCATATACTATAATATTATGCTAGCTTACCATATGTGGCTGTGTTCACATTGGTTGTGGTTATGCACTGACACACAGGTGTATCTTACCTTGTGCTGTGACATGGTTGTAGAGCCTGCTATATATGCAGGTACATGTGCATTATCCCATATGAGATGTAGGCCAGTGTTGCGCCAGTCTGCCTGTAGCCTGCACAGTGCATTGTTACATGCCTAGCAGCTTAGTGTACTTAACCAGTGGGATGTTATGTGCAGATACTCACCAGATGTACAGCTGCTGGGCCTTCCTTAAACATTATGTATGTCAGACAGAGCAACAGGATGCTGTACAGATGTATGTCAATATCTAGTGGGTGGTATGTGTCCATGGCACCCCTGTACCAGCAGTCATTATGTGTCAGGCCAGACAGGAGTGTGTGAATCCAACACCTATGGTGCCAAATGTAAACCAGTAGTTGTGTTATACCCATCTACATGGCTGTCTACATCCATATTGTCAGACCTGGTACACATGTGGTGCACTAAGGAATCATGTATACCTCTGGACTGTACAGGGTGTGTCCGAAATTCCACATATAGTGACCAATATCTCTGCTGCACTCCACAGGGACATTGCATGCTAGCAGCGGTACCTTACAATGATTTCCTTAGGATGTCTGTCAGTAGCCAATGGCACACGTTATAAGCAGATGTTTGCATCCACACAGACCATGTCTATGAAGACAATCCCAATGACAGTAGCAACAGTCTAGTAATATACCTGCTATACATAGTTGTCATCCCCTTGCACTACTACTGTGGGACTGTAGGGGCTGGTGTAAGGCTACACTCCATGTCCAGGGCATATGGTAGAAATATATGTACATATACTTATCCAGATAGCCATATATATATATATATATATATATATATATATATATATATATATATATATATATATAAAATTACACATGTGCACTACATTGAATTACCACTGTCATGGCAACCACCCAATATAACTCCCTACAGCATGTGGCCGTGGTCCCTTTACATTTCCTGTGTGATGGACATCCGTCCTGTGTGTAGGCATCAGTGATACAGGCAGCAGGTAGCAATACCTCTTACAGGAGGACACTAGTGTACCTTGGAATGCAGTCGGTCTGCATAGATCACTACTGTGGGCCTAACCTCTTGCTGGGCAGAGGTATGCCTATCATGTGTTGTCCGTCCATCACACAGGTCCTGTGTCAGATATGACACTAGCAGTGTGTGTGTTGCATGCTACCAGTACATGGCTATAGCCACGTCTATATCTAACCTCAATTCCCTGACTAAGGGTATGTTGCAGACTATCCTGTAACCCTAGCACCTTGCTTAGTGTATGGCAACAGTGTCCTACATATATGAATGTGTTCCAGCCTCTGTCCTCCATCTACATACCAAGCTGTGCACATATGTCATGCTGTTGGGGGTTGTTCTGTAGTGGGCTGTGAGTATATCACACTGCCATTGCTGCCATTAGTCCACTGCTGTTGTATCCCCCACACATACAGTGGGGCTGAGACCATATATGTGTGGGCATCACCTACACAACACATGTGTGCCCTTATAGGTTCATAGGTTCATAGGTTCATAGGTAGGTACTAGGCTATCAGCCCAAGGGCCTAGGTAAGCCTAGCCAACAAGGTTGCCTGGCTTACGCTACCCAAGAAAGTTATTTTCCTGTACCACTGTCGAGCAGAGACACAGAAGTGATCCCCGGGGTGTATTTCCTATTTCCCATCCACTCATCAAGATTTTTCTTGAAGTGTGTTAATGAAGAACTTTCCTTGACATAGATGGGTAGCCTGTTCCAGAGTATGGGAAGTCTCTGGGATAGGAATCTATCCTTCCAGCATGTCCTGTTTATTGTGGTGACAAGGTTTAGGTCCCTAGAGCATGTAGCTTGGAGGGATTGAGATTTCTTTGGGTGTAGCATGTCCAACAGCTCTGGGTTTGACACAGCTTTATATGTTAGGCAGAGATCACCTCGGAGTAGGCGATGTGCTATGGAGTAAAGCTGGAGTTTTTTGAGACGGTCAGTGTAGGGCATTTGTTTGAGTCCAGTAATCCTCTTTGTGAGATACTTGCACTTATGCACTGCAAAAGCCAGTGTATGTAACAGTGGTATATGTCCTTGTATTATTGAGTCCAGGTGGGGAGCACCATAAATAACCTAGGCTGTTACAAATGTGGGGGTACCAGGGGTGAGCTGCCACAAGGTATGTGGATGTACAGTAGCATATACTCCATCTATACTGACATTACTTACCTGACATGGGGTACTGCAAGCCTACTGCCTCCTGCAATACAGACTGTTCTGTGCGTTATGCCTTGTTATGTTCCGGGTACAACACATTTGATCACAAAACATCTTTACCTCCTATGGAGATTGTACAGAATGTTGATAGAGGCTGCTGAACTACACACCTGCAGTACATGCTGTTGATTGTGTGGTACCCTGTGGCCCAGTCTGTCAGCACTATTGTACATTCTGAAGGGCTTGGCTTGGACTGCAACAGTTGTGAACCTTTCCAGACTACTGTATAAATGTAACTGTTTCACAGTTGCAGTACTCCGTTTATATGGTTGTCAGTATTTGAACAGCTATATGATATGGCATATAGGACCGTTAAGGTACACAATTAAAGGAGTCCCATTTCTGCAAACCTGTGTGTGGTGTCTTTCCTATGACCTTTCTATGGGTATATGTTGCAGGCAATGATTGACATTAGTATGTGTAGCCCATACAGTGTCCAGTTGTTCAGGTGTTAACTGTAGACATAGTGGCTGTTCCATATTGTGTGCACCTCCTACATATGTATCTTAATGTATATATATCTGTGTGTGTTTGTGTAGTCACACACACATATATATATATATATATATATATATATATATATATATATATATATATATATATATATATATATCTATATATATATCTTTATCTGCATATATGTGTCTGTGTATCTGTATCTTGGGGACATTGACGGCTTCCACATATTACATGTCCTGTGGGAGGCAGACTGTACTTGGTAGTGCATTGCAGGGCACAGGTGTTTGGCTGTGGGTGGATGCCTATTCATACAAGACGTATAGTGTGTAGGGTCTCTCAACCCCATTAATGGTGCATGTGGACATAGGTGTATTTAGGTTCATAGGTTCATAGATAGGTTCATAGAGTGTTTGTTAATCTGCAATTGCTATCTACAGATATATGGCCATATATACCTATATAGATATATTTATCTGCTAACAGATATATGGGTATATGTGCATAGATAGTGATATATATGTATATTGAATTAGTAAAACAACATATATATTTGAATATATGTGTATCTATACATATATGGGTATGTTGTATCTGTTAAGGTTGCACTATAGTTACACACACAGACTTCTAGATGTTGGTATACATTCTCTGTACTGTTGCATAACAGGACTGGCTGATATGTTTCTGAAACAGTGAATATCTGTGTACCTGTCATGGCTCACTGATACAGTGGTTTGTCTAGAGTGTGCAGGGTTCTCGGTTTGAGCCTTGCAAGAGCTGTTTAATTTGTTGTTGGCTAGAACATGGCCCATTGGATAGAGAGTGATTACGGCACCACAAATCAGTTGTAAACAGGTTTGTGTGTTCTGACCAGCAACAAAATAAACAGCTCTTGCAAGGCTCGTAACCAGAATCCTGCACAGCATACACAAAGCGATTTACCAATAAGCCATGGCAGATATGCATAATCATGATGTTTTCACATACATATCATCCAGCCCAGGTATACAACACTACAGGGAATGTATTCCACCATGTAAATGTATTTGTGTGTGTATATATGTTCATCTTTAAATGTATATTACATATCTATATATGTAGATATAGGTATAGACATTTCTATATACATATACATACACACACACACACACACATATATATATATATATATATATATATATATATATATATATATATATATATATATATATATATATATATATATATCAGCCAATAAAAACATATATACATAGAAATGCATACAGCCATCAATATATATGTATATATCCACATGTCCACATATAGACAGCATATATGGAATGCATATATGTTAGCATATATATGGCTCACCTTTCAAAGGGAGTAATCCATGTGTCCAGAAGCTGGAAGGCCAAAAGCATGTTCTCAACACTGCACAATCCTGCAATACATGCATCGAATGTGCAATGAGCGAATGTCACTATGTATTCTCTCATTGCAGATTAGGTAATTCGGTTGAGGATGCCACTATAGTGAGGATGGGGAATAATTGTCTATCCCCACTGTAGTGCACACTAGGAGTTCATATATCACAGTAGGGGGGGTTGTGGGGGGTCCAGCCCCCTAGAGAGGGGTGCAGGGAGTCATGCCCCCCACCATTACAATATGTATTCCAACTTACAGTTCAAGAGTCAGCGAAGGTGCCTTTAGAACTGCAGTTCTCTTAACTGTGGTGCAGTAAGAAATGATGGGTTAGTCCTTTCAGTTTGCAGAAAGGGCCATTTGAAGGAGTGATTGTCTCCATGTCAAAGGTGAACACATATATATCAATATAGGTATATATGGACATACATCTGTAGATGGAACTGGGAACGTAACCACAACTTATATGTCCACATGCACCACTGATGGGTTTGAGAGACCCAAACAACATACATCTGGCATGGATAGGTATCCCCCCCAGCCAAATATGTCTGGCCTGCAATACAATACCAACCTTAGCAGATCCCATAAGCAGGACCCTATACGACAAGGGCAGTACATGTTAACAGTACTCCATCCCACCTGTAGGATGTAAGGCTGGCATTACTAACATATCATGCAGTACAGTCAAGTGAGGTGTCATGCTTGGGGACCCCCTGGGCAGGTGCAGTAAGTAGTTGTGATCCCTCATACAATCCAATAGCCCTACACCTGACAATGGATTCATCAGTGTTGGTAGGGACATCCACAAACCCACCATGTCAGCTGGGAACTACCACCCAGTAGCCTGATGACCATGGTCTGCCGGGACGTGGAACATATCAGCAATGAACCCATGGCTAATATTACTGGTTATCTCAACACACGGGACCCCACCAATGTTGGACTTGTCAAAGGCAGAGAATACAACTTGAACCTGGTATACCTCCTTAACCCAATCATGACAGGTGTAGATAAGGATTAGGAGGTGCACAATGCCTATGTAGATCATAGCAGGCTTTTGTACACCATCCCACTTGTAGGAATGTGTGTAATTGTTACGGGATCTACCTCCATTCACAGAATATATTTCCACCAGGACTGCTTGGCATATGCCAACATACCACATATGCCATCCCATGGGCATACAGTCCTTCACAGGTCATAGATGTGTCAATGCCCTCCTTCACAGTGTTGAGGTATGCAGCAGTACTGGGGTTGCTATAACTCACTGGGTGTGGCTGTTGTGGACACGACTTCCATAATTGCAGTTACTTTTGTGTCTGCCCCCCCACATAGCTGTCTGTAATACTGTACAGTGTATGTAATCAGGTTGTTAGTTGTTGTTTACACCATTCACAGTAGTTGAGCACCTCACACCCTCCTAAGGGTAGGGCTATGCCACCGGCATTGGAACACACATGTTACTTAGGTGAGGATCACAGTAGAGTGAAGAGAGGGACATACACCCTGCTGTTAGCATGTTCAATGTTATCCACATTGCAGACTGCATATATAGCACTGTATGGTTGTGCCTATCCTGTCTTGATGGGATTACATGTGCATGTGTTAGTTGCACATGGACATACCTCCATGTGTATAGTCCTGTACCTGTACTTCATCCTAACCAAAGGCACTGTGTGTTGTACCCAGTCATGGCATGTGTACCACCCACTACACTTACTGGTGTCCACTGTAGAAGGCCTGCTGACACCACTACACCCATCAGCCAAGTGGCACATGGACAAACACAACACAATCAGAACAGATACTGGTGACAACAATACAACATTGTTAATTACAGCTATGATGCATCATGACTGCACAGCTATACCTTCCAAGATATTAACATTTCACTTTATTGCTGACAACATGCTACACATCATTCCATTGCTACACTGTTGTACAGTCACCCTGTGCATCACAACCATGTTAGCCTGTCCCTGCATCGATGGTACGGATGTCAGGGAGTAGCACAGGTATAATCATATGCACAGGGTGTGTAGTTGGTTTGCCAGAGGCCTAGGCTGAGCCATACAACTGACAACATGTGTGTGTGTGAGGGGGCTGAGTATTGTTATCGGCCACTGGTGATGTTGTGTATGCAGGTATGTGGTTGCTCTAGGTTCATTGTTTATGTGTGTTTGTCTGCATGCACACAGTTCCGCCATGTGGCTGCCCTATACAGGGAATTGTGGGACAGTTGCAGAGTGTACCTGGCAGGGTTTGCAGTTCCCCATCTCCAGCCATGGACACGGGACCTGTGCCTGGCAGGGGTGCTACAGGCAGTATCAGGTACAGAGCCAGACCGAGTACTGTCCCCCGAGTTTGACAGATGTCCACTGGATCCAGGTCTCTCCTGGGATTGGCCAGTGCCATGTACATGTGGTCTGCTATGATGGGCTGTGGACAGCCAACCCCCAAAGTGCCGGGGCTGGTACTGCCACTACAGGAGCAGCTGTGATTGGTTTGATATCCACGGCGACCTTCAGCTGCTGGTGTTGCTGGCATATGTCCACGTGGCCATCACAACCATCCCACCATGTCCTGATGCATGGACATGACATTGTGGATGAGTTCCATTGTCTCACCACACCGTCTATCCATGACCTCGGTGTAATTACAGATGGCACCTGCTAGGTCATAGATGCTGTCAAGTTACAGAGGTGTGATGAGCCCTCTGCTCTCTTAGACCCGGCCTGGTGTACCATTCCTTTCATGCCTGTGCCTCCATGACAGTCCGGAACATGCGTGTGGTTGAAATAGATGTGGCACGTCTGCCAGGGGCATGATGACCAGCAGTGCTCCTATGAGCACACCTACACATCTGCCTATATGATACCCCGTCAGACATCTGGCTATGGCTGCTGTGTCCCGATACACATGCCATAGATACCACACTGTCCTGGCCCATGTCAACCGTAGGCTGTGCCTCAGCTAGGGCCAATGGGGATGAGGTGTGTAGAGGCAGTATACGTGTGGGTTGTCAATTGGTGGCCCAGCGGCAGCCCCTGATGACCCTTCCTGTGCCTCAACACACCTATCTTCATGGTCACTGTCTGTATCAGTGACATCAGATTCCCTGTGGGGGGGACCCAGCCCCACCTCGCCACCTGTGAGCGGAAAACAGGGAACAGACGGTAAGACCTGTACAACACCACTAAACAGTACATACACACACACACACACACACACACACACACACACACACACACACACACACACACACACACACAGACATACACACATGCAGTTGACTTATATGGCAACCCGTACACTCCACCAGACAGCACCTACAGACAGCTCCCACAACCCCATAACACACACAATAGCAGACGATGGTGCAGTACAGTATCACACACATTCTTGTAATTACACACATGTCAGAATGCAAAACATGTGGGGCTCAACAGCATGCAGTGCAACTGTAGTCAATCCCCGTTACCAACATTATACATGGCTGTGATGCATGGCTTTTGTTTGTAGGTGATGGCCCCCCCCTGGAACCTACTGCACCCATGTCCACAGCATTGCTGTGTGTCTGTTCAGCACCCTGGCATGTACTGTGCATCATACCTCACAGGTGTACACACCATTGCAGGATGTGTCTTTGTGTTTCAGGTGTGTTTCCACTGCTGCTCACAGCATCTGCATGTTTCTGGATCACATGTGGACATGTGTTTAGTGAATGCTCGATGTGTATTCACATACATCATCAGTGGTGCATGTATGAGTGGTGGACTACTATTAGACCAACCACAGGCACAATGTACTGTACCTATGGTGAGTGTAGAGACCATTATTGACCATGATTGGGCCCTGGCTGATGTTGCCTGTGATACACATAGGTTCATAGGTGAGTACTGGTCTATTGGTCCTGGGGCCTACATAAGCCTAGCCACAGGGGTTCCCAGCCATGTACCATGCACTAATGTTATTTCCCTGTGCCCCTGTCAGGCTGTGGCACAGACATTCTACCCAGGGTGTATTTCCCATTCCCCATCCAACTGCCAAGTGTTTCTGTCAAGAGGGCCAATGAGTAGCATTGCCTGACATGTATGGGTGGTCCATTCCAGAGTGTGGGGATTCCCCAAAACAGGGCCCTATCCCTCCAGTATGTCCTCTGTAATGTGTTGATTCGGATTAGGACCCTGGATCGTAAGTTAGCAGAGGGAGTGGGATGTCATTATATGTAGCATGTTCAACTGCTCTGTGTATGACATAGCTGTGTATTTTGGGCAGATAGCTGTGCCTGGGTAATGTGCACTGGAGTGTAACCACAGTTGTCTGAGATGGACTGTGTATTGTATGTGTTTGAGGCTGGTAATCCCATCAGTGAGGTGTGTGCTATTTCCGTGCACATGTACAGCATGCATTATGGGTAGGTGTGTTAGATGAGTACATGGCCTACACCTTAGCTATGACATGCACAGTGAATTGCCAAGCATAACCTTAAACCATACTCACCAGCATCCGACTGCTGCCTTGCTGGTATCCCAGAGGTACCTACATTGAGATGGGATAGAGTTGATGTCAGTGGCCACAGCTGCGGCATTGTTACAGGGTGGCTGCAATATTACAGTACAACAACAGCTGAAGTCCACAGTTCTACAGTTTATGCATTAATGCTTATCGGTACTACACAGCAACATAGCCCACATCTCACATATGCATGGTCTACCTGTACAGATGCATACACCACAGTAGTATACTGATATGCCCTGGAACCTTACCTGCATGCTCAATGTTTGGTGTGTGAGTAGCATCCACCTCCATGACTGTATAAGTCTGGAGCTCTTGTGGGCGGGCAGTTGCTACCAGGCTGATGAGCAGCTCCTCCACTCTGGTGAGGGGGCATGGATGTTATGGCCCCCCCCTGTTGCAAGGTGGTCACACCGCATGGCAGCAGCATGATGACGTACTTGCAGGAGCAGGTCACTACAATGGAGGCAGACCTGCTCATAAGTATGGCTGTGCATCCCCACCTCTTTCACCCTATGGACTACATCAGTCCACATGGTTGTTTTCTCCTGCTGGTCCATGCTTGAGAACAACAGCTGATAGTTGTGGATGATGCTGTTGATGATGATCTCCTCCTCAGCTGCACTATAGGCGGGGTTCCTCGGGTGTGCCATACTCCCTGAAAGACATAATGATGGAAATATGTCTGGGCAACTCATATGTCAAGTTTACCATGATACAATAGACATAGTCTCCTGCCAACATATCAGCTCCAACATAATGTTCACACTACGCTAGCTGTATGTGTCTGGTATGTGTACCATTGGGCCATAAATTGGATTGTAAAACACTTTCTGCTATGTGGTTGTAGACATGCTCCCTGTGGGGACACTAGAGTTGTAGGGCTGTTACAGAGTATTTCACCTGCATGTTATTGTCACTGCCACTATGTTGCCACATATGCATGTGGCAGGCCTGCTATGTGATTGCTACACATCTGCCATTCTGTAGTATTGGGGATATCTATGCATGTCGTTGGACATGTTCTGGGATTGTGTTGACTATTACAGCCCACATATATTCCATGACAGTTACACACCAGTATGTGTAGGGGTTATTTGCCAGCAGGATCACCACTCCAACCTAATGTGTACATGTTACCAGTCCACATCACATCCGTGGCCCACCATGGAACCTCATTATCTACTGTTCCATCACTACCTTCATGTGGAACCACCTCAGTGGATGGTGCCCCCCCCCCACGAGCATACACAGACATGTGTCTGTCACCCAGTTAAGTTGCGGGTATTGTGCATAGGGAGCTCCACAGAGACATGGGATATATGCTATATCACCTGGAGGCATGCAGTACACATACACAAGGTTTGACATGCATGAACCTCCTGCCCAGCACACAGCCCAGACACCTTTATGTCCATGTAGATGCTGTTGTGACTGTCCATGGATGGGCACCATGTTCCCTTTGTTCCCATGTGGGGGCCCAATGGCCTCCACATTCCAAATGGAACTACTCATCCACAGTGTTTAACCACCACATGTGTCATATGCCAGCCCTGTATGCTTGTTTGTCACCCAACCAGAACTACATACCGATATGTGCCTAATACCCTTCACCAACATATATATATCCCACCATCTCATACAATTGCAATGTGTTCCCAACATGGGTTACACACTTCACTCCACACTTCATCTTGCAGCCATGTACTGGTGTGTAGGTATGTTGTGTATTGATGTGTGATGTTCTCTCACACATGTCATGGCAGGGGAAATGTATTGACATGTATATATATATATATATATATATATATATATATATATATATATATATGTATGTATATATGTAGACATACACATACACACACACATATATATATAAAATCTGTCTGTATATATATATATATATATATATATATATATATATGTGTGTGTGTGTGTGTGTGTGTATGTATATATACATATGTGCATATATGTGTAGATATCTTTTTGTGTTGTTTATTTACCTATATGAATGTATAACTCTCCAAGGTTCGGTACACATACACAGCTGTGAATATGTATCACACATATATGTATCTGTATGTGGGGTGCATACGACCATCTGGACCACACTCATGTACCCTCTTTACTTCACAACCAAACTGTTTGGCCTTGCTGCAACACAGACAGGTGTCACATGTGAACATAGACTAACATTAGGGGGGTATATATGGTGACAAACATTAGATAAGCATATTATACTGCTATGGCAGTTGGGCAAGCTATGCTACACTTTAACATGACTTTCCTGCAGGTGGCGTGGTCTCTCACCCATGTGTCTATCATGGCAGTATTACTGCCCCCACCAGCCGTTGGCCACAGTAATTTACAGAACACAGATATCATGGGTCACATCTTTTCCATTCACTGCTGATCTGCACATTTGCCAGGTATATCCCACTGCTCACAGGAACTGACACTACTGTCCAATTCAGTTGTTGAGCACAACATCATTACAGGAACAAGTACTGATGGTACATATACATCCTTTCACAGTATACATCCTATTATTCTATTTCATATACTACATGTCAGTAAATGCATATAGGTTCATAGGTTCATAGGTTCATACTAGGCTATCTGCCCTAGGGCATTTATAAGCCTAGCCAGAGTGTGTGTGGCTTTCACCACCCCTTAGGATGAGAATGCTATACCCATTAGTTTGCTATGCCTCTGTCCAGCAGTGATACAGAGATGATTCCCGGGGTAAACCTACGATCTCCCATCCACTCGTCAAGATTTCTCTTGAACAGAGTCAGTGAGGGGCTCTGCCTCACATGGACTGGGATTCTGTTCCATAGTGTAGGGAGTCTCTGGGTGATGAATCTGTCCCTCCAGCACGTCCTATTTATATCCGTGTTGAGGTTTAAGTCTCTTGCTCTCGTGGCTCTGGTGGATTTGGATTTTTGAGGTGGAGCATGTCCATTAATTCGGGTTGGACATGGCCTTGCATGTCAGGCACAGATCACCTCTGAGCAGACGGTATGCGACTGAATAGAGCAGGAGTTTCTTCAGTCGGGCAGTGTATGACATATGTTTGAGCCCTTTATCCTTTTGGTGAGGAACTTTTGGGGTCTTTCCAACTGCTGCAGGTGTCGGGTAAGGTACATTCTGAATGGGAGTTGTACTCAATCATTGTCCTGATAAGTGAAGAGTACAGGGGTACAATGACCTCTCCTGATCTGGATGTGAATCCCTTCATGATCAGGTGGGCAATGTAGAAGGTCTTCCTAAACACTTTGGCAATGTGAGTGTCAAAAGAGAGGTTACTGTCAACTTGGGTCCCCAGGTCCCTGATAACATCTTCCGTGTTTAATGGATTACCACCTATGTGGTAATTAGGGGTTACCTTGTTTTTCCCAAAGGGTATGACTATACATTTTTGGCATTTAGCTTAAGGCCATGGCTCTGGCACCAGTTATCCATTTCTATGAGACCTCTCTGGAGGATGTCTGTGTCTGATGGAGTGTCAATTATGGTGCCCAGTTTGCAGTCATCTGCAAATTTTGTCAGCCACAATCCCCCTATGTTTGCCTGCACTTCAGAAAAATAAATGCCGAACAAGAGGGGGCCCAGGACTGAGCCCTGTGGGACACCACTCGTGACCGGCTTAGAGTCTGACATGGCACCAGCAACTCTAATCCTGTGGGTTCTGTCCTTGAGCCAGTTTGCAACCCATCTTGTGACATATGGGTTTACATCTAAGCTGGTGAGCTTTTCTATGATGCCCGAGTGGGGTATTGTGTCGAACGCTTTTGCTAGGTCAAAGTAGGCTGTGTGAACTGCCTTACCCTCATCAATGGCCTTAGTGACTGTTTCGAAAAAGTTGACCAAGTTCAAGAGGCAGGATCTGCCCTTGACAAAGCCAAATTGGGTAGTATCCAGTGTCTGTAGGTTTCCAATGTCTTTATTTATGAGTTCCATTATGATCCTCTCCATAGCTTTGCAGAAAAGGCTCGTCAAGCTTATGGGGCAGTAATTTCCAGGGTCTGTAGAAGCACCGCCTTTGTGGTGTGGGACCACAGTTGCCGTACGCCATTCTTTGGGTACATATCCTGTAGTAAGGCTAAGATTAAACAGCAGCCTTATGTGTGGGTTTAGTTCCTCATTGAGTTTGTGTAGCACACAGCCGGGGACACCGTCCGGTCCCATTGATGCTGTGTTTTTTGCTTTAGAGAGAGCAGCTCTCACCTGGGCATCTGAGATGTTTGGGAGGCTAGACTCTGGTGGGATAGATATTTCTCCTTTTGGGGAGAAATTTGCACTGAACCTGTCTGCCAGTATGTTGGCAATGTCTGTGGGTTCAGTGATTTTTGTATCATTTTGGACTAATTCTGAGCATATCTGGGAGTTTCCACCCAGGTTTCTAACATAGCTAAAGAAGGCCTTATGATTGTCTTTTGTGTCATTAGCGATTTTTCTCTCAAAGTTGGACTTGGATGATTTTATGAGTGATCGTAGTTTTTTGCTAGTAGTGATCAGAGATGCCTTCCCTTTTAGGGATTTTGCTCTGTCATGTAGTAGCTTTCTCCTCTTGTTGTAGAGTTTGTTAATGGCTGGGGTCCACCAGACCGAGCACCTGCCTTTGGTGGAAAGGGTCTTGATTTTATTAGGGATTGCTTGATCCATACATTCCTGGAGGTGCTCGTAGAAGGCATTTGTAAGGGATTCAGCAGCGTGGGTTGTGGTTTCCACTGGCTCGGGGGCCTTGAAGGATACCACTCCAGTCTTAAGAAGTGTGAAGTTTGCTTTTGAGAAGTTCTTCACTGTGGTCTTTTTTGCTGGGGTTGGGGGCGGGGTGTGGATCTCCAGTGAGATTAATTTATGGTCTGATCTCACCAATGAGGGATATACTTCTGGTGTGGAGCATTTTGTCCCCATGTTTGTGATGATCAGGTCTAGTATATTTTCTCCTCTTGTGGGAATGGTGACTAGTTGTTCCATAGCATTTGAGTTTATGAACTCCAGGAACCTTTGGGCTAGGGAGTTGGGGCTTGAGTAATGTTCCCAGTCTATGTTTGGGTAGTTGAAGTCACCCAATATGATGGTGTTTGGAGAGACATTCATACTCTCCAGTGTCTTCAGGAAGGCTGTGTCAGTTTCCTGAGTTTGAGAGGGTGGTCTGTAGCATGCTACAAACTGTAGGGCAGTTTTACCTATGGTTAATTGCACCTGGATGATCTCCGATGCTTTGTGCGTTGCCACTAACCTGGAGGTGTGAGTATCCTTTATGAATATGGATACTCCCCCTCCTTTTGTGGTTCGGTCCGGATTTTGGGGCCAGAACGCATGATATGAGGTATAACCTGATAGTGCTGGGGTGCTCTCAGGAGCCTTGAACCAGGTTTCAATCACAGCACAGACATCGATGTTCTCCATACTGAGGAGGGCTTCGAGGGCATGCATCTTGAGGTTTAGACTTCTGGCATTGAGCAGTATTACCCTTAGTTTTTCTCCATTTTTGTTTTCTAGGGCGGTAGGTTTATCATTTGAGCCTTGCCTAAAAGGCACTATGGGGTGGCAAGAGCCTTTGCCAATATCCGAAGCCCAGGGTGACAGGTGCAGGCCGTTCTTTGAAGCAGCGTGGCTTGTCAAGCATGTCATCCCAGGCAGACAGACATTGATCCTTAGAATGACACCAGTAATTAAGCCAATTATTAAAGCTGATCATTTTGTCTCTGTATTGTGGCATCATTCTTGGTGAGGGTAGGATACTGCTCAGGGTCAGGGTCATACCGGCCTGGGCTACAGAATCTGAGAGCTCCTCTATGTCTCTTTTCATGTAGTCCAGGGAGGTACATCTCAGGTCACTTGTACTTGCTGTGGAGTGACCTGAGTGCTTGTGTTATGTGGCGGATTCTAGCTCCTGACAGGCAGCTTACTGTGATCTTTTCCTTGTTCAGTCTGGTGAGTGGGACGTCAGTGTGTCTGACTATGGAGTCACCTATAACAAGTGTGGCTGGCATTGTGTTTGGCCTTAAGGGCTGTGACTGTTTAGCACACTGACTTTGAGAACTATGTGTTGCATGTCTTATGTCTTGAGGTGGCAGTTGCTTGGGTGTCTGCTTTGGAGGCCTCTGTAGTTTTGGTAGATTTTTTATCAGTGCCTCTGAGTATGTCTTTGTGTGTTTATGTGTTTGTTTTGCAGTTGTGATAGTTCTATGTGAAACTGGGTTTGTGGTGTGCGTGGTTTCCTTCTCCTCCTGTCTGGTCTTGCCAGTCCTGAGTTGAGAGAGCTCAGCCTCCAGTTTGGCTATATAGTTGCATCTCTCACATGTATTTGTGTTTTGTGGGAGAAGGAGTGGGTTGTCTGTGTACATGAGGCAATTGTAACATTGCCTCAAGATGCCCAGATTCACCAGCTGAACAGGAGAGGACGCTAGCAACTGACCCTTCGACATGCTAGAAAAAGTGAAAAAGTTTGCTGTGTAACTGAGTCAGAAGGGACCTATAGGGAAATGGGTAATCAAGGGGATTCTAGGCTAATGTAGTACTTTGATTAGTATATAAGTACTTTACCTATATAAAAATGCTTTAGGAGCAAGTGCTGAGCTCTTGAGATAGAGAATAGACTGTTTAGATTGCAAGTAGAGAAGTTCTAAGGGAAAAATTGAAGAGCAGACTTTACGGAGCCAGAAATAGTTTAACCTTGTTTAACCGGTGCTGCTTCACATACCTGTTATGTTGTTTCTGCTGTAACACAACCCTGAGCTTTGTGAACTTTCTTGAAGGTTTTTTTTTCCTCTCTCTCTCTTTCTCTCTCTCTCTCTCTCTCTCTCTCTCTCACACTATCTTAGTCTCTCCAGTACAGTGAATGAGCTGGTATGAATAGATTGCAGCATGCCTTTGTTGGTATTGCACATGATCAGGTGGTGGCCTCTGCAACAGTCAGTGTCCGCCAGCTGTTAATTGCATGCAGCCTGCTGTGTAGTACTTCAGATAACCACTGTCATGGCAACCCTTACTATAAAGTTCTGCCTTCTGTGGGCGTTGTCCCTTCACGTTAATAGTATGGATGACATCCTTCCTGTGTGTGGACATCAGTGTTACAGACAGCAGGTAGTAATACCTCTTACAGCAGAACCTGCAGACATAGGGCAAATCCACATTTGGGTAAGGGTCCAGACCTACAGACAGCGTGTGTAGTGTTGTGTGCAATGTATCTTGCTGTTCTTACAGGGTTTCTGTGTACATGGTACTTTTTCATGGAATGTTGTCTGTCTGCATGGCTCTCAACTGTGGGCCTATCCGTATGATACCAGGGGAATTGTCTGTTAGGTTTTGTCTGTGCACCACACAGATATTGTCCCAGATATATCTGTGGCAGTCTGTCTGTTGAGTGCTATCAGTACATGTCTATATCCATTTGTATTTAAATGTCATATTCCTGCATAAGGGTATGCTGCAATGAATCCTGTAACACCAGCAATTTCCAGGGTGTGTAACAGCAATAATGCAAATATGGCCCTATGTTCCTGCCTCTGTCCTCCACATATATGACAGTCTTTGTCCTGCTGTGATACAGGAAGGGTTGTTAGGTAATGGCCTATCATTACTTACCGCTAGTATTACTGCTATCATCCCACTCATGTTATGGACTCCCACACCAACTGTTGGGCCAGGTCCATATATATGGGGCAACAGCTGGATAACACATATGTGCCCTTATATATTCCAGAGGTAAGTGTGTGGTACACAGTGTTCATTGGCCTTGTACAGCCTTTTATGAGGGGGGGTCTATGCCAGTAACCTTGGCTATGGCACCTTTTCAGGGATATAACTGTTAAAATGACAGTCATTCAGTGTGATAGTGAGATGTTAGGTTAAGCAATGTTATGTACAAGATACTGTGATATTAACACAAGCACTACATTTCCCCCCAGGGCTTGACTACAGGGTGTAATTGGAGGTTGCTGAATTATATCTGTAATTGTTAATTGTTATGTATCCTAAAGGCAAAACCTATTTCTACTGTTGTACTTACTGGATGCCTTTGCCTGGACAGCATAGTATGGTATATATACAGATTGCTTGCATCTACTGCTTTGTGTGGGCCTTGCATTCATGACTGATTACATATTTCAAACCGTATGTGGTGTCAGTACTGGCATACATTATTGTATAGTACAGGAATAAAGGTTATCTGTGTTTGCATACCTGTGTGTCGTGTCATGTCCTTTGAATTGTGGGTGGGTATATGTTTAATGTCAGTATTCTCATTGGCGGGAATGGTTGGCACACTACAAATTGCACAGGTGCCAGTTGAAGGGCTTGTGGCTGAGGGATATACTTTGCACCCAGTACTTCCACACTACTTCTACATATGTATGGCTACTGATATCTTTTTTGTGTGTATATGTGTATGTACCTATATATATCTCATATGGTTATATCTATATATATATATGTATCTATAGATATATACATCTGTATATATATATATATATATATATATATATATATATATATATATATATATATATATACACATACATACATATGAACATATGTATTGTATCTATATACAATTGATGTTATATGATTATTTGTCATAAATTAATATATATCTACATATAGCTGTCTGTCTACATTTACAGATATCTATCTGTCCATATGTCCATGCATATTCGGTTCATATTTTGGCCTGTTCCTCATTCACTTGGCAATTGTCATGGACGATCGCAGCATTGAAGTCAGTAACTAGCGGCAACACTTTTTTGTTTCAGATTTCATCTCCTTCTACATATGTGTACTAATACATATAACTGTGTAACTAGCACCATTTTCAGTGTATCAGAGCATTAGTTGACATATATCCCTATTTGTACCCATAGTGTGGCATACTTTGTCCAGACTTCTTGCATTAACAGGTTATGTGGTATGATAATAATACATTTCCTGTACTGTTGACTGATTGTGCTGCATGATATGTTTGTGAAAACATCAGGTTATATATATTTGCCATGGTTTAGTGGTCAATCACTTTGTGTATGGAGTGCAGGGTCCTGGGTTCGAGCCTTGGAGAAGCAGTTTCTTTTGTTGCTGGGCAGAACAAGGGACATTGGCTACAGAGTGATTAA
This sequence comes from Protopterus annectens, assembly GCF_019279795.1. NCBI lineage: Eukaryota > Metazoa > Chordata > Ceratodontiformes > Protopteridae > Protopterus > Protopterus annectens. Next base: position 99,674 of record NC_056739.1, on the reverse strand, counting down.
GGCACATTGAAGGAGTTGTAAGCGGGTGTGCAGTTGTAAATGTGTTTGCGTGAGTTTGCGGGATGGTAAGCACTGACAACTGCTGCTTATGTTTCCTTACAGTCAGTTAGCTTTGAATTTCTCAACCTGTGTAGGTATAGCTTACCCCCGTGCAAACCCATGCAAACCCACTTACTACTGCTTAATGGTGCTTACTGCCACTTACCCCAGTGCTAATTCCTTTAAAAGAAAAGAAAAATGGGTTGATAGGACAGTGGTGAAAAACGGGGCACAAAGAGGGAAAGACCGTAGGGAAAATAGCTAGCCATGTGCAGGAAGGGTATAGGAAAGGTCCATAGCTGTCCATTTCTTCTACAGCAACAGCTGTGCATATACACTATATTTGCAGGTAGATTTGGACCCTCAAACCCCTGGGAGAGGGGCGAGGATGACATATATTCATTGTGATGCCAATTAGACCAGATTACATGTGTCCAGTGGACACATGTGCAAAATGGACAGCTATGTGTGGGCCGAGATTTTTTTGTGGGACCAGATTGGCCTTTTTTTATTTTTCAGGTGAGAGTGGGATGTTGGGGAGGGGTAGTAGGTATATTTGGGGAGATAGGTTGGATAGGTTAACAGACAAGACACACAAGATGCATACAGGGCCGGTATATGACACATGTGGGTGATAAACACCTTGGAAGGGGAGGGGTGTTTGGAAGTCGCAAGCCCATGAGACCCAACTGGAAACAGTGGGACTGAGGTCCCCACCCATGGGCAGTCACCACTGCACCTTCATGGCCTCAAAGGTGGCTGTGCTGGGGGCTCTGTAGGAGGGGCAGGCTCAACCTCTAATAGTGTCACTCGGCCCTCAAGCTGGTGTATACTCCAGATTGAGCTCCTTACGCACCACAGCCCGGACCTGTTGACAGGTGACAGGTTCCCCTCCACGCCCGCTCTGAGGGGGGGCAAGCCCCATCCCCTGCAGCGGTTCCACCCGAAGGTGGGGCAGGACCCACGGAGGAGGAGGTCCAAGGCTGGGCCCCAGATGTGCTGGAGCCCGGTGCCATGGCCAGCTGAGGTGGGACTGGTGGGTCCACTGGAACTGGCCTTCCCATGCGAGCTGTGTTGTCACAGGTTTATGACAGATATGGGTTAGTAACGGTCAACAGCATTCAGGATTAGTTATAACAGCATGCATAGGTTTTCCCATTAACCCAACACACCAGATTTAACACAGATGAAGAGCAGGCAAAACGCATGCATATATGAAACAACAGTGGCCATTACAGAAGCATGCAAGTTTCATTGATGGCAACAGGCCACCAATATGGGTGTATTTTCACATGGCACATGCATAGAAACAAATGTGAATATTTGTACACCATTAGGACATATGTCCCAACAAAAGTGTGGAGTGTACACATACCAGTTGAGGAGTGTCATTGGGTTATTATGCACATATGGTAGGGGTGAGAGAGAGACTTCAATTAACAACTAATATATCCTTGTAGTTTATACAACATTCTTAGTCACTGCAGTGGTCTTTCCCTTACATGTATTATTACACTACACAATGGCCTTATATTGTACACTGGTATGTCTATAAGTTATTATATACATGACCTGCGTCTTACATACAGGCGTGACAGGCTGCAGGTGTTAATGCAACATATGTTGAGTATTGCTGACATACACTTTGGGTGAGGTGCTAGAATGACAGGTTTGTTTCCATATACATTCTCTGACTATGTACACATTTGAATATCAGTTATATGTCATTGACAGCTGCTTAGATTTCTTGGAACATCACACTGGATTTTCAGGGGAACAGGGTACCATGTTGGTGATATAGGCCATTTATCTGGACATGCTGGACAGAGTGGAGCAGTTGTGGAGCATGAATATGCATACAACTTACATTTTGAACAGTCTAGCAAATTCTGTACTGTTGTTGAGTTTAAGTATGCATACAGCTTTCTATCTGGACATTGTATCACAATCTGTACAGTTGTTGGGTATAATTATAAATACAGTAGCACTCCCAGGAATCAGACCCCTGCTGTGTGTGACAAACTATTATAGCTAACATCACAGTACACTGTGCTATCAGGGAATTGATGTAAAGCTTTCAAGTGTTTTCTATCTGACCTCTTGGCACTTCCAACATTGTTATGCAGGACTTCATGCCCATTTTATCTGCATACCACAGTGTGGATGACACTGCTTAAGATACAACATTACTATTTATAGTATGGAACAGATCGCCAACATATGAGAGAAGAGTAAACAGAAGCACTCCAGGGGTTATACCTTTATTCACAGACTATTACACATTTATCTCTACTGGTGCAACACTTTCTAAGGCTTTTATATTTATTTGTTGTGACAGTACTTGCAGACTGATTACTAACCTGCCTCACGATGCAGCCTTTGCAGCCTATCATCATGGGCTTGCTGGTTTCGTAGCCCGCTCATCTGTAGCTGTCAGAGAAATGCAGTGATATTTAGCCATACCTATCCATAGTATACACAAGCTAGGCAGTTATTTACTACTTAGTAGAATGAGTACTTCCTCAGTCCTGGGGCATTGGGCATCTGCCGAGACTCCTGGATTCACTGTTCCAGTACATCCTATCTCGCTGCTTCAGGTCAGCATGTGATGCCTGACCTGCTCACCAGTACAGGATACCTAAGGCACTGGTGAGGTCATGGGTGAGACTGTCCCAGGTCTCCGTTTTATAATGCGAGCCCTGGTACTGGCCCTAGAGTAGTCTCTAATCATGGTGTTTTACCAGGAGCCATACCATGATTTTTGACTCCTGGATGCCCCACCACTGCGCTCTAAATTGAGTGCCTTCACCCACACCAGCCATTCTGCCTGCAGTAGGAAGCTGAAACCAGTTATGGGTAGTATTCCCAGCTGTGGGGTTTAAATACAGACATTTTCCCGCACTTCCCCCTGACTGGCCAGTTTTGAAAAGGCAAAGCTATGGGCAAACCTGCTTACATGAGGTTGGCACTGCTTACAGAGTTATACCACTAGGCAGATTGAATTGGTTCATCTACACATTGCTTACACTTACTAACTTGAGCTGTGCTGTGGTTAGCATTGCTTAATGGTTAATTAGCACTATGTTTGCCATTTGCAATGATTTATTCTTCATTGCAGGTTATAAATGTGTCTGGTATCCATGATTCTTGTGTACATACACAGTATACAATAACACCTCCAGTCTATGCTTACTGCAGTACTCCAGTTAACATTTATGTTCTGTGGCAGGTTATCCAACATCACACTGTACATAGATGCAGTTCACATGTTTAGTTTGATTTTTCTATGGTGAGACTTAGTTTGCTGATACCTCATGCATATCTATTGCTATGATGGCTTGATGGTTAACTACTATGACTATAATATGCAGAGTCTTGAGTTTGAACCTTGTAGTGGCAGTTTATTTTGATGCTGGGCAGAACATGGCCATTGAATCCAGAGTGATTAAGGCACCTTAAAGCAGTTGTAAGCGAGTATGCACAGGTTTGCGTGATGGTCAGCACTGCTAACCTCTGGTTACAGTTTCTTACACTCAGTTAGCTTCTACTTTGCTTAATCTGTTTAGGCAATGCATACCCCCATGCACCCACACTTAGACATGTTTACTACTGCTTATTTGTGCTTAAACCTGCTTACTAATGCATTATTCATTATGACACTGACACTTCATATGTGCATATCATGCAGTACTCCAGTTCACATTTAAATGTTATTATATAGGTTATACAGCATAAAGATGTAAATATATGCTCATATACAGTTTTCACGACCCGTGGTGGTGGTGCTGCGGTAGCGTTGTCGCCTCACAGTAAGACGCTGTCCGGTTCGATTCTCAACTAGAGCGTCTTCTGTGTGGAGACATGCGTGAATGGGCATACCTTTGTTGATGGTTGTGCATCAGGCCTGGCAAGCCAGTACATAAAAATCAACTGCCAATCATTAGCGGTCCTGAGTTCCGCTGTGGCGACCCCTAACCGGGAAAAGCCGGAAGACACAAACAAATACAGTTTTCACATGGAAAATGATATGTGCTGCAGTGGGACTCGAGCTGGGAATGCCTGTTCATTAGGTGGGTGATCTAACCACTACACTATTGCTGTGCTGCTTCATTTGAATATATATTCCTTGTTATCCTCTTCAGCTGCTTTAACTATAGCTAAGCGATGGGCAAACCTGTGCACCTACGGTTAGCTGTACTCGGGGTTTAAAAAAAATAAATAGAAGGGTCTCTTCATTTTATTTCAATGCACTGTTGTTGTTGAACAATGGGGACTGTTGGTGGATATATGCGGACACTTATGAGGGGTTTCGCTCATTTATTTACACTTTTTTCTGTTCTACTTTGCAGGGGCATGATTATTCTGATAGCTCTGCTCTCAGACACACCCCCTGCACTCACCCATGCTCAGTGTAGGATTTGGAGCTCTGGTGGCGTGCCTTCATTATTATGCATGGTGTGCTGCGTCCTCCTCTTAAACTGCCACTTACGTGCAGGACTATATTAGTCCTGCATGGCAGATTAGTGAATCCGGGGGATTGTCTTTCCACAGTGCTACTGTATTTCTTTTTTCAGTCTCAGTCATAAATTCTTCCAGCAGGTTGAAGTTTTCAAATGTCACTTCACAAAATGTTCCACCTCCCAAATGAATTCATGCTGTTCTGTCTTTAATGTTAAACTCTAGTGGCAAAATAATATCCATAATATTATACCTGCTCACCCTGCCTTTACTTTTAGTTTTTATTTTTACCACTGGTCATCCTTTCTGTGTCTGTTGAAAAACTGCAAATGTTTGTCCCCTTTTGTCTCATTCCTCCATGTTTGCCTTTCTTTGCATCTTCATAACATTTCTTTCTTGTAAATAGAAATGTTGTGTTAGTTAACCAATACAACTGGCTACTCCACCAGCAAAGAATATGCCAATTATTTTCCCATCACCATCTATTGCTTCTGTTTCCACCCTCTCAGTTTCTTCTTCCTGCAGTACAGTCTCCACCATGTAACTCCATCATGCTTCCTCTCCTTCCTTTGGATCTGCCTGGTTCTTCAAATCATCCAGCTCTTGTGATTCGAATTCTACATTTTCCAACTTTGCTACAGTTATTTCATCTGCGTATCCTTCTTTCAGTAAGTTGTCTGCCACGCCTCTCTACACCTTTGCTGCACCCTGTTCCACCTTGCAATTCCTGGAACTGTAGTGTCAGCCCTCCAGCACCACCTTGCAATTCCAGATAATGCTCTTCTTCTCCTCCTCCAAATAGTAGGTGTCCTTTATTTATATACAAACAATACTCTATTTTTATAGATATTTACAAGCGTACAAATATATTTGCATGTATTAATATTTTTCCTTACAATCATACTAAATTTTCATACCTATTAGACCCCCACTCCTTTTTCATGACCACCATCAAATTGTACTTAATATTGTTGCTAAAATTCATTTACCATTAAACATAATGTCATTGATTCTTTCATTCTATATAACCCATATGACATAAAATAACTTTGTGTCGATTACTTATTTATTTATTTATTTTATTTATTTGCATTTGTTTACTGGGAAAGTCCTCTGAGCCAAGAATAAGTCATTTTTAGTGGAGGCCTGGGCAGAAAAGCTCCACAAAAGTAGTTAGTATAAAGATTATATAATATTGGAACAGTTTGTATTAACCAGAAGTATAGTCATAGCAGGCCATATACATACAATAAAATACATTATGAAAATGTAGGTGGTACAGAGAAATAATATAAAAACACAAGGCATTTAAGTAAATCCAAGGTACATATTCTAGTACACTCTAATATGAGTGAACACTCTACAGTACAGGGTATTGTGAGCATAAAAGTTGAGTAATAGGTCAAATTAAAATAACTATCTAAAGGTATAAGTATCAGAAGTAGGGAGAAATTAGTGCTAGGAGTGATGAGTGTGAAGAAGTGATAGGAGTCACGTTGTGGAGGAAGGAAGTAGAGAAAAAAGGTGATATGATGTAAGGAAGAGGAGTCAAGTCTTAGGAAGATGGAAGTTAGTGCAATGACATTGCCAGAGAGTGGAGAGAGGCTCATTCAGAGCTATTTTGAAGCAGGAGATGTTACTGGCAGTCATGATAGCTAATGGGAGTGTGTTCTAAAGTTTGGCAATCAAGAAGGAGTAGAGTATTTAACCTGATGGGAGTTTTGGTTTGTCAACTTGCTGGAGAAATTGGTTTTCAGATCTGAGTGATCTATTTGGGTGGTAGTGTGTTATGATTGGAGATAGGGCTGGGCAGTCTGATGGATTGCAAATAATTTTATGTGCTAAGATTAATTGCAGGTATGTTAGGTGATGTGGGAGTTTAAGCCAATTGAGTGATTGTAAGGACGAGGAGTGATGGGATGAATATTTGGCATTGGTTGTAAATTTAGTCACTTTATTGTAACAGGACTCCAGCTATTTTTTTAGGGATAACTGGATATTGGTGAGGGGTGGGGCACCAAATAGGAGTGAGGAGAGGAGGAAGGTATGAGCAATAGTTTGTTTGGTGAACAGTTAAGAAAATTGTTATGCCTATAGAGGGATTCTAGTTTTTGGTGTGACTTTTTGATAGAGGTATGGCTATGGTGATCAAAAGTAAGCTTTTCATCTATGATGAGTCCCAGTAGTTTTGTATGAGGTACTACTTCTATGGCAGTCTTGCTTTGAGAGTATATGATGAATTCTATCTTATTTATGGAGGTACTTTCTTGGGGTCAATAACAGCAGTTTGTTTCTTGGGGGGATTTAGAGAAAGGTTATAATCCATGTTTCAGTGGAGGTGAAAGCATTCTAGGTAGTATGCAGAAGTTCAGTAATAGAGTTAGCAGAGCAGATTATGGTAGAGTTATCTACATATTGAACTAATGTACCATTAATAAGATTGGAGTGGAAGTCATTGATGAAGATACTAAAAGACCTAATATAGAACCTTGGGGGACACCTGTGGGTGTTTCTAGGAAAAGAGAGGAAGAGTTTTGCCATTTAGTAGATTGTTGCCTATTATTTAGGTAGCTGGTAAACCAGTCTAGGGTCAAGGGTGAGATACCTAGGTTAGAGAGTTTGGTGAGTAGAGGAGGGTGGGAAATAGTATCAAATGTTTTAGAGAGGTCAAGAAAGAGTGAAGATATGATTTTGCTGGTATCTCAAGCTCGATTGACTGTATCAAGAATGATATAAGTGTGGTAGTTGTGCTGTGGCCTGGTCTGAAACCATGCTGAGTGGGGGAAAGAAGCTGGATTTGATTTGAAGTTGATTATGGAGCTATTTCTCCAATATTTTAGAAAGGGGGGGGGAATAGCAATAGGTCTAAAGTTTGAAATATCTATGTTGTTGCAACCTTTGTGGAGGAATATAATGTAAGATTTTTTTCAGATAGTAGGTACATAGGCCTCCTGGATAGATCTGTTGATGAGGATGCTGACAGGATAGGCAATGGCTTTGGCAGACATCTGAAGATATTCTGGGGGTTTGTTGTCAGGGGCATTAGAGCATGGTTTCAATTTGATAAGCAGTTTTTTGATAGTAGCAGTGGGTATAGGAGAGAAAGAAAAGGAGGGTGGGGGAGATAATAGTATTTTGTGAGGTGAGCTTTGGTGGACAGGAGTTACTGTCACTATTAATTTGGGGAAAGGTTGCTGTCAGGCTTGATATTGTACTGATGAAATGAGTGTTGAAGAGGGATGCTACTTCACTAGGTGTTTTGTCTGGATGTGGACAAGGGTTGTTTTTGGAGCCAGGGTTTAGTAAAGATGAAATAGAGTTCCAAATTTTTTTGGGGGGGTGGGTGTTCATAATTCTTTTGCAGGCCAAGGTAGTGTGCTTTTCTGTCATTGTCGACTAGCCATTTTGCTTGAATATGAAGCTGGCTGAATTATAGGTGGTCAGAGGTTTTTTTGGTTATATGCCATTTTTCCAAACTTTGTCTTTCTTTTAACATATGTTTTACTTCTATTCTTATAATATCCCTATTTAATCATATACATGTTTATTTTATCAGCTTCCTTTTATCTTCAAAAAATCTTCTTTGCACAGTTTTCCCCATAACTTTTTTTACTCTCTTACATTTCAAAAACTCATGCTCAGTAATTCTTCTTGACTAAGTAAACATATTCCATCACTTTTCTTTTTGTATGGAATATGTCACTTTAGCTATTACTAGTCTCAACAAAAAGTTTGACCTTCTACTTTCTTATTACACCATTTGCTTCTTATTTTTGTAGCTTTAATTTTTTTTTCATCTGAGTTGCCATGGATACATATATATATATAGATCTAGGATGTTTGCACAAGTGAGCAAATGTCCGAATCCATAATACCCGAACACACTTTAACGAAAGTGCTTTTATTGAAAAAGCGCTTTTGTTAAAGCGTGTTACAAAAAAAAAAAAACACTACATTTACATTTTAGCAGGGGGGCTTCACCACCCTGCACCTCTCATGTGGGGGGGCTGTTCTCCCCACACACCCCTACTTTAATATTCTCCCTCCGAGACTGCACTACAGTGGGGCAAAGGGAAATTTCCCTTACCCACACCGTAGTATAGCCTCGGCAACAGGCATACTTATGCAAAAGTGCTTCTTTGGTGAAAAGCACTTTCGCGTAAGTATGCCCGGCCATTTGGGTTTCGGTCGTTTGCTCACTCGAGCAAATGTCCTAGATCCATATATATATATATATATATATATATATATATATATATATATATATATTTATTTATTTATTTTATTTACATTTGTTGACCATGATAGTCCGACTGGATACATATATATATATATATATATATATATATATATATATATATATATATATATATATATATATATATATATATATATATACATGTATAGTCATATTTTACCATTGCGTTTTTAGACCATGCTTTACTTTCTTTTTCTGGACCATCAATATGTTTTTTTCCACAAAAATATTTTTTCTCGGTAAAATGTATATTCCCTCATTTATGCACTCTTTTTCTCCGTTACACATTTTTTTACCATAACCCCAAATTTATCATACTTATATTTATATAGTTTTTCTGCTGATCTCTCTTCATTTTTATTTATCCACTTTAATACTTTGTACAAATTCAATGAAGCATTATTTACCGCTGAGTTAATCCCTTTACTTACATACAAAATTCCTCTTTTTCTGGGTTTACATAGTTTTCCCCATAACTTTTTACTTTCTTACATTTCAAAAACTCATACTCGGTAATTCTTCTTTTTGATTATGTAAACATATTCTGTCAATTTTCTTTTTGTATGGCATATGTCCTTTTACTAGTAATTTAGCTATTGCAAGTCTCCACAGAAATGTTGACCTTCTACTTTCTTATTACACCATTTGCTTCTTATTTTTGTAGCTTTGATTTTTTTCATCTGTTAGAGTTCCCATGTATATGTATATATATATATATATATATATATATATATATATGTGTGTGTGTGTGTGTGTGTATGTATATTAATATTTTACCATTGCATTTTTATACCATCTTTTTCTTTCTTTTTCTGGACCATCAATATTTATTTTCCACAAAAATATTTTTTCTCAGTAACATGTATATTCTCTCAATGATGCACTCTTTTTCACCTTTACACATTTTTTACCATAACCCCAAATTTATCATACTTATATTTATATAGTTTTTCTGCTGATCTCTCATAAGTTTTATTTATCCACTTTAATACTTTGTACAAATTCAATGAAGCATTATTTACCACTGAGTTAATTAACCCTAAACCTTTCCCTTTATTTACATACAAAATTACTCTTTTACTGAGTTTAAATTAGAACCCCATATAAAAGGAAAGAATATCTGCAATAATTTTTCAAATACTGTTGACAACATAAATACACTTACTAAGTATGTTATTTTCCCATCAGTACTGAAGTTATCAAGTAAGTTTTTTTCTGAATGATAATTTATATGTTCCCCAGAAAAGACAGGTTTGCTTTATTTCTTCTGTTTTTTTTTTTATATTGAATTCTACTTACATATTCATTTCCACATTTTATACCTAACATACATTTCATTCATTGTAAAATGTATAACCTCTATCTTTAGTACATCACTTAAACCTTTACATTTCTCCTTATTTAAAGCCATGCCTGTCACCTGTAGACACTCATTTTTGCACATTATTGCTCCTTCTATCTAATTTTTTTGCAATTATTATAATGTCATTTGCATATGTTAACAAGAGTGGAATTATTAACCCTTCGGGTGTTATATACCCTGCCTCCTTTATTTTGTAATTCATTTCTTATACTATCACATTCCTAACTAATGCAAAGTCTCTGTCTTAAATCACTCTTCATATGTACCTCTAGCCTTAACCAGCCATTTACAAGAATTTTTAGTTTATTATTAGAATATGCTCTCATATATAATTTCCTTTCTCACTAATATTATATTCTTTCATTATTACCCATAAGATTTCACATCCAGTTGTATCAAATGCCTTAAAGTCTTCTATCGTAATTTTCACTTCTTCTTTTCTATTCATAATATCATCCACAATTTCACTAACTTTTATTAATAATTTTTGACAGCCCCTTCCCCTTTGTACTATATGCATTGTGTTCCATACCATTTTTCATCTTAGTTTCAAATCTTCTTTGTATTATTTTCATAAAGATCTTATAATGATCATTATTTAATACTATCAGTCTCCAGTTTTTTAATGTTTTTCTATCTTCTTTCTTCCATATACACTTAAGTATTCCACTACATAATTCTTTATCCATAAAACATTAATTTAACCATGCATTCAAAATCTTTTTTTTTTTGCCATTCTGTTAAAGTATTATATATTTCATACCCTATTCCATCTGCTCCTGCAGCCAAATCTGTATTACTTGTCCTACTCATCACTCATTAGACCCATTATAGAGTACAACACCCCTTTTGGTATGTACCTCACAAGACATCTACAACAACTGGAAAGGCTTTTAAAATACCTCACAAAGAGGATTACCGGCCTCAAACTGATGCCCTACGCAGACCATCTCAAAAAACTCCAGCTTTACTCTGTCATATATCGCCTACTCAGGGGCGATCTCTGCCTAACATACAAAGCTATGTCAAACCCAGAGCTGTTAGACATGCTGCACTTAAAGTAATCCCAATCCCTCTGAGCTACACGCTCTAGGGACCTAAACCTTGTCACCACAATAAACAGAACATGCTGGAGGGATAGATTCCTGCCCCAGAGACTTCCCATACTCCGGAACAAACTACCTATCTATATCAAACAAAGCTCCTCATTAGCAGTCTTAAAGAAAGATCTTGATGATTGGATGGGAGATAGGAAATTCACCCCGGGGATCACTTCTGTGGCTCTTCTTGACAGGGGCACAGGAAAATTATTTTCTTGGGTGGTAAAAGCCAGAGTACCATTTGGCTAGGCTTATATAGGCCCTAGGGGCAATAGCCTAGTACCTACCTATGAACCTATGAACCTATAATACTTTGTCTAGCACATATAAATAAATCTCTTTTTCCCACTCCTTCTTCTCTTTTTCTGCTAACCTTTTTTATTCTCCATGTTATTTTTACTACCTTCTTTGTTCATTAGCACTTCTTGTGCATATTGTACTGCACTATTTATAATCGTTCTCTGAGTTTGTCCTATTTCTCCGTTTACATTTTAATTACCGTCTTCCTTTACTAATCTGCTTCAGTAACTTGGTACTTCTCTTCTTCCTTCTCAAAATATGTTTGCTTAAATAAAAATGATTGCAATTTTTCTTGCATTCTTTCATATAATTATTTATCTTTTTTCAACTTATTTTCTATCCTTATGCTCTAAATTATTATTTTTTAAATATTTTTCTTTCTCTATTTTTTTATATATTGCCACTGTAAAAAACATTTTTTATATTTTTCTTTAAATATCATCCACTATTCAGACCATTTTTTTTATAAAATGTTCTCACAGTAATATATAGCTGTATTACTAATCACTTTACTTTTTTATTCCATGCTTTTTCATTTATCCTTTTTATTTATTTGTCTATTTTGGGCAGCCACGGTGGTGCAGCGGTTAGCGTTGCCACCTCACAGCAAGAGGTTCTCTGGTTCGATTCTCGGCTGGGGTGCCTTCTGTGCAGAGTCTGCATGTCCTCCCTGTGGTAACGTGGGTTTCCTCCCACATCCCAAAGACATGCTGTAGGTGGATTGGACACTCTAAATTGGCCCTAGGTGTGAGTGCGTGCATGTGTGTGCCTTCTGTTGAAGGGTGGGCGCCGGGCTGGCAACTCGAAAATGTAAAACTCCACTGCCAATCATGAGCAGAAAGGTGATCCGCTGTGGCAACCCCTAACCAGGAAAAGCCGAAAGAAGAAGAAGATTTATTTGTCTATTTTATATATTCCTTGTTTTTCTGTATCACTAGCCATATTGCAAGATGATCAGAAAATGTTATTTCAACTACCTCCCTTCTTCTACAACTAGACCTTCTGATACTATAAAATAATCTATTTCAGTTCTATACATACCCCTTTTTTTAAGTCCATGATTTTTTTTGTCCCAAAGTTTTAACTTGCCACATCTTATAACTTCCAGCATCTTTCTTATATCATTTCCTTTCATGTTTGCACTTGCCTATTAAATCAGAATTAAAGCCTCCTGTTATTATTATAATCATATTTTTCACTACACAGTCTAAAATCTGTTGAAATCAGCTTTCCCTTTCTTTACAATTAATACAAGCATATAATATTATTACACATACTTGTTCTTTCCATATTAAATGCACAATGGTTAATTTTCCCATTTCTGATAAAGTTACATCTAATGTCTTCAGTGTATTTTTACAGACTATGGTTATTCCAGAGCACTTCTCATTTCCCAAATTTGAAATTATCTTTCCTCCCCATAGTTTCTCTGTTTGTAATCTTTCTTCATTTGTTAAACATATTGTGTCTTCCAATATAATTGCATCTATATCACATGTATTACACCACACCAAAATCCCTATTCTTCTTCTTACTATATTCTTAATAGTATTCACATTTCCAGAAATCACTCTAAAATTAATTTTTCCATTTTCCTTAGATTCATGGTTTCATAGATTTATAGCTAATTACTAGACTAGCTGCCTTAATAGGCCATTCTAAGCCTAGTCAATGTCCCTCCCAAAGGTGAGAATCAAACACTATACCTTGTCTATGATTCAAACACCTTAACCATTATACACACCTCCAACCATTAGCTATATATATTCTTTTTCATCCATTTACTTTCTTTTTTTTCTTTTGAACTTGTCCTCTTAAATGTTCTTTTTCTTTTACATTTTTCCAGTACTATCTACCAATTTGTCTTCATCACTTATTTCAGAGCTTTTTTATTTGTTCTATTTATTATTTTTTTCACATCTAATGTTTCCTCTCTTTCCACTACTTCTAAAATTTCTTCTTACTTTTTGTTTTTCCTTTCTTACATTTTTTACAATCCATGCATAAATATACAATCTTGTTACATTTTTAACATTTCAATTCACATTTTTTGCATCATGTTACATTTCCCCACAGATAAAACATCTTCTGTTATCCTAGTTACTTATCAAATGTCCTTGTTTTCCTCAAAAAGGAGCATGTTTTTGTTTGTCCCCAGTATTTTATAACACCCCTATTCCCCTCCACATTTATCATGCTTGGCACATGTATAATTTTTTCTCTTTCTATTTTTAACACAATATTACAATCCCAACTTCCAAGTACATTGACCCCTTTTATGATCAATTTTTGCAATGTCCAGTACTTCTTTACATGAAGTTTTCAAATGTCTTTTCAAAGTCTCTCTTTCCTCTTCTGCTCAAAATTGTACATGCGTTTTCTTTTTTGTTTCCCTGTTAAATGCTTTTATCACATAAAGGTTCCATAGATTACAGTCTTTCTTTTTTCATATTCTCCAAGAACATTTTCTGTTGAAAAAACAGCTTCAAATTTGTTTTATTTTTTACAACTAGTACTAAATTATATGCATAAGAAAATATCACTGGAATATGAATTCCCTCTGGTGAACAACACTTAGCTTCCTCTAATGTCGTATTTATATTAAAAACTACCAAGTTTGTAATTAATGCCAATAGTATACTGCTTGCTGGACACCCTTGCTTAATACCATTCTTTAATTCTATTGTCTTACTTAACCAACCATTTATCACCAATCTCACTTTATTCTTTCTATAAACAGACTTTAACACATGGATTATTTTATCACTTATGTTATATTCTGTCAAAATGTCCCATAGTGCTTCATGCTGGATCTTGTTAAATGCTTTACTTACATCACCTACTAATATTTTTAATTCAGTTTCCCTATTATTACATTGCCAACCATTTTTCTTGTTAAACTTAATAGTTCCTTGACTTCATTTTCTTTTATTCCAAATATTGTTTTAGTCAGTAATTTATTATTCTTTTTTCTATAATTTTCTTAAAGATCTTATAATCTACATTATTTAACACTAAGGGTCTCCAATTTTTATGTCTGTTTTTTTCTCCATTTTGCATATACATTTAATTTCTCCTATACATATTCTTTCATCATTTACACCCTTTTCAAATCATTCATTCAATATCTTTAGAAAATATTCCTTTTTCCACTCTTGCATGTCCTTGTACATTATAGGTTCATAGGTTCATAGGTTTATACTAGGCTATCTGCCCGAGGGCATTTACAAGCCTAGCCCATCGTTTTGTGGCTTACGCCACCCCTTTAGTATGGGGAACTATACCCATTATTTTGCTGTGCCTCTGTCGAGCAGTGACACTGAGGTAATCCCTGGGGTATATCTGCGATCTCCCATCCATTGGTCAAGATTTCTCTTGAACAAGGCCAGCGAGGTGCTCTGCCTCACATGTACCGGGATTTTGTTCCACAGCATAGGGAGTCTTTGGGTAATGAATCTATCCCTCCAGCACGTCCTATTAATAGCCGTGTCGAGGTTTAAGTCTCCGCCCTTGTGGCTCTGATGGATCTAGATTTTTGAGGTGAAGCATATTCATCAAATCTGGGTTTGACATGGCCTTGTATGTTAGGCAAAGGTCACCTCTGAGCAAGCGGTGCGACTGAATAGAGCTGGAGTTCTTTCAGTCGGGCAGCATAGGACAGATTTTGAGACCCTTTATCCTTTTGGTGAGGAACTTTGTGGCCTCTCCAGCTGCTGCAGGTGTCGGGTCAGATACATCCCAAATGGGGCATTGTACTCAATCATTGGTCTGATGAGTGATGAGTAAAGGGAGACTATGACCTCCCTTGATCTAGATGAGAATCCCTTTATGATAAGGTGGGCAATGTAGAAAGTCTTCCTAACTACTTTAGCTACATGGGTGTCGAATGACAGACTACTATCAACCTGGGTCCCCAGGTCCCTGATAACTTCTTCTGTGCTCAGTGGATTGCCACCTATTTGGTAGCTAGGGTAACCTTGTTTTTCCCAAAGGGTATGACAATGCATTTTTTGGCATTTAACTTCAGGCCGTGGCTCTGGCACCAGTTATCCGTTTCTGTGAGACCCTTCTGAAGGATATCTGTGTCAGATGTGTTTTCTACTATGGCCCAGTTTGCAGTCATCTGCAAACTTTGTCAGCCATAACCCTCCTGTGTTTGCTTGTACTTCGAAAAGTAGATGCCAAACAAGAGTGGGCCCAGGACTGAGCCCTGTGGGACACCACTTGTGACAGGTTTTGAGTCTGACATGGCGCCAGCAACTCTGACCCTGTGGGTTCTGTCACTCAGCCAGTTTGCAACCCATCTTGTGATGTATGGGTTAACATTTAAGCTGATGAGTTTTTCAATGATACCCGAGTGGGGTATTGTATCGAAGGCCTTAGCCAGATCGAGGTAGGCTGTATGGACTGCCTTTCCTCATCAATGGCTTTGGTGACTGTTTCAAGAAGTCAACCAAGTTTAAAAGGCATGATCTGCCTTTGACAAAGCCAAACTGGGTTGGATCCAAAGTCTGCAAATTCCCTATGTCTTTATTTATGAGGTCCATTATGATCCTCTCCATGGCTTTGCAGATAAGGCTTGTCAGGCTAATGGGCGGTAATTTCCAGGGTCGGTGGAGGCACCGCCTTTGTGAAGTGGGACCACAGTTGCAGTGCGCCACTCCTGGAGTGCATATCCAGAGGTAAGACTTTGATTAAACAGCTGTCCTAGCTGTGGGTTTAATTCCTCATTGAGTTCGTGGAGCACACAGCCGGGGACACCATCAGGTCCCATGGATGCTGTGTTTTTGCTTTGGAGAGAGCAGTTCTCACTTGGGCTGGAGATGTTTGGGGGCTGCAATCGTTTGGTATAGATATCTCTCCTTTGGGGAGGGGAGAAGTTTGCACTGAACCTGTCAGCCAGTATGTTGGCAATGTCTGTAGGATCAGTAATCTTCACATCATTTTGAACTAGTTCTGAGCATATCTGGGAGTTTCCTCCTAGGTGTCTAACATAGCTAAAGAAGGCCTTATGATTGTCTTTTGAGTCTTTAGCTATTTTTCTCTCGAAATTTGCTTTGGATGATTTTATGAGAGCTCTTAGTTTTTACTTATAGTGATCAAGGGTGTCTTACCTTTTAAGGATTTTGCTGTATCTTGTAGTAGCTTCCTCCTTTTATTGTAGAGTTTGTTTATGGCTGGGGTCCACCAGACTGGACGCTTGCCTTTGGTACTAAGAGTCTTTGTTTTGTTTGGGATTGCCTTATCCATGCAGTCCTGCAGGTGCTGGTAGAAGGCGTCTGTAAGTGATTCAGCGGCTTGAGTACTGTTTTCCACCAGCTCGGGGCCTTAAAGGAGACCACACTAGTCTTTAGAAGTGTGAAGTCGGCTTTTGAGAAGTTCTTTACTGTGGTCTTTTTATTTCAGGTGGGGTGGGATGAGGACCTCCAGCGAGATTAGTTTGTGATCTGATCTCACCAGTGAGGGGTATACTTCGTGTTGAACATTGTGCTCCCATGTTCGTGATGATGAGATCAAGTATGTTATCTCCTCTTGTGGGGATGGTGACTAGTTGTTCCATGGCATTTGAGTTTATGAATTCCAGGAACTTTTGGGCTAGGGTGTTTGGGCTTGAGTAGTGTTCCCAGTCTATATTAGGGTAATTGAAGTCACCTAGTATGATGGTGTTTGGTGATACATTTATCCCCTCCAGTGTCCTCAGGAAGGCCATGTGAGGTTCCTGAGTTTGTGAGGGTGGCCTGTAACATGCTACAATTTGCAGAGCAGTCTTGCCTATGGTTAATTGCACCTGGATGGTCTCCGATGCATGCTGCCACCAGTCTTGAGGTGTGGGTGTCCTTAATGAATATGGATACCCTCCTTTCTTGGTATTGTCTGGATTTTGGGGCGAACGCATGATATGAGGTAAAACCTGATAGCTGGGGTGCTCTCAGGAGCCTTGAACCAGGTTTCTGTCACAGCACAGACATCGATGTTCTCCATACTGAGAAGGGCCTCGAGTGCATTTTGAGATTGAGACTTCTGGCATTGAGCAGCATTACCCTTAGTTTTTTTTTGTGTTCTAGGGTGGTAGGTTTAGAATTTGAGCCTTGCCTAAAAAGGCACTATGGGGTGGCAAGAGCCTTTGCCAATATCCGAATCCCAGGGTGACAGGTGCAAGAGCGTGGCTTGTCCAGCATGTCATCCCAGGCAGACAGATACTGGATCCCCTTTGAATGACACCAGTGTTTAAGCCAATTGTTAAAGCTGATCATCTTATCTCTGTATTGTGGCATCACTCTTGGTGAAGGTAGGATACTGCTCAAGGTCAGGGTCATACCTGCCTGGGCTACATAGTCAGAGAGCTCCTCAATGTCTCTTTTCATGTAGTCCAAGGAGGTACGTCTCAGGTCGTTTACACCAGCGTGGACAATGACTGAGTCATATTTGTACTTGCTGTTGAGAGACCTGAGTGCTTGCTATGTGGCGGATTCTAGCGCCCGACAGGCAGCTTACTGTGACCTTCTCCTTACTCAGTCTGGTGAGCGGGACATCAGTGTGTCTGACTATGGAGTCACCAATGACTAGTGTGTCTGGCATTGTGTTTGGCCTTAAGGGCTGTGACTGTTTGACACTCTGACTGTGAGGTCTATGTGTTGCAGGTGTTGTGTTCTGAGGTGGTGGTTGTTTGGGTGTCTGCTTTGGTGGCCTCTGCTGTTTTGGTAGATTTTTGATCAGAGCCTCCGAGTATGTCTTTGTGTGTTTATGTGTATGATTTGAGGTTGTAATGGTGCTATGTGAGACTGGGTCTATAGTGTGTGTGGTAACCTTCTCCTCCTGACTGGTCTTGCCAGTCCTGTGTTGAGAGAGCTCAGCCTCCAGTTTGGCCGTATAGTTGCATCTCTCGCATGTATTTGTGTTTTGTGGGAGGAGGAGAGGGTTGTCTGTGTACATGAGGCAATTGTAACATTGCCTCAGTATTCCCAGGTTCACCAGCTGAGCAGGAGAGGACACTAGCAACTGATCCCTCGACATGCTAGAAGGATAGACAAAAAACTTTAAAAAGATTCAGGGGGACGTGGGTGACCGAGAAATGGGGGGTTACCTTTTTTGGGGTACTATCTATGACAAGAGTGCCGTATCAAGGTAATAAGTACTGTAGGAGCAAGTGCTAGGTTTAACAGATAGAGAATAGTCTACTTGGAGTGAAGTGGAGATGATCTTTTTAGTTATAGGATAAGCTGATTAGATCAGTAGTATAGTTCGAGGAAGGTAGTTTTAAGGGAAAATTTGAAGAGTGGACTTTAGGTAGCCGAATAGTTTAAACCTGCCTAACCGGGCGCTGCCCTAGTGTGCAACAGTGGCAGCTCCGCTCTAAATCAAGCGCGTTTTTTATACCAGGGGCTGGAAAAAGCTAGAAACTGGCCCAAAACGACCAATAAACTACTAGTTACTGGCTGAAACCTCACAAAACTGGACAAAAGGCAGCTCAATGCTTCCCACTCCCACTGGTAAGCAAGGTAACTTCCTCTCCCCAAATAAGGCAAGGAAACAGTACACAGGAACTACAACCAAAGCCCAGGAATCAGCAACTCTGAAACTGGACTAAACTAGTAAAGCAGGAAAAACAAGAGATATTTTTCTCTTTTTTTTTCTTTTTTTCACATAACAGGCAGAAACAGGTACAGCAAACACTTATAAATGCTATGAATCAGCTACTACAGCTTACACAGAAGAATTTGCTACAAATACAGTCAAATAGTAACAAACAAGGATTCCAAGTGCAATATTAAGTTAAATGCAGTAAAACAGCTTCAGTGTAACAGAAAGGCAGGCTAAATACAGTCGCTAGGTATTCAGATGTGGAAAGCAACAAAAATTATACTTAGTATCAAGAAAAGTCGCTTATTCAGCTCAGAAGGGCAGAGTCCAGCCTCTCCTCCCACAAGAGTGCAGACCGCAATCCTTCCTAACGTTAAAATAACTGGCCTGAAGCCCAAGTGCTTAAACCAGAACTAATACACTTTTAGAATAACAGACACTGAGCTCTCAATCAGCAGTTCCTAACCTAGAAGGATGTAAGCTGCCTGTCCTGCCACCACAGTGCAGGCCACAAACCTTCCTAATGTAAAACAACTGGTCTGAAGCCCAAGTGCTTAATCCAAAAGACTTAGAAATGATAGCTACACTTTAATCAAGTTACTACCAGCAGTAATAAATACAACTGAATACTTTAAAAATGCCTGGATTAGTGCTCAAGTTATACAAACAAAGCTAGATTCAGCAGGTCTGGATCTAGTCTATGCCAAACGAGGTGTACCAATTTCAGTAAGAAGCAGTTCAAATATGCAGGCACTATAAGCTTTAACCAGAAATTCCCAGCTCAGAAGGACAGAGTCCAGCCTCTCCTCCCACAAGAGTGCAGAACACGAACCCTCTTAATGTAAAATAACTGGCCTCAAGCCCAAGTGCTTAAACCAGAATTAATACACTTTTAGAATAACAGACACTGAGCCCTCAATCAGCAGTTCCCAACTTAGAAGGATGTAAGCTACCTGTTCTGCCACTACAGTGCAGACCACAAACCTTCCTAATGTAAAACTGGTCTGAAGCCCAGGTGCTTAAACTAAAAGGCTTACAATGAGTTACACCAAGCAGTAATAAATACAATTGAGTACTTTTAAGATGACGCAAGAGCAAAATAAAGTAAGAAAAAACACAAATACAGTATATATATATTTTTTTTTTTTTTTTTTTTTTTGAAAGAGAGAAAGGAGTAGCAGAAACTAAGCTGATTGACCTTCTCAAATGCTCTCCCTGTACTGGGTAGAATGAGGTAATGACGCTAGACTGGGAGGAGGGTCCCAGATCAAATTTACACTAGGGGCGGGCAACTGCAAAGCCACCAACTATAAAAACACTATACCAACAGGGAGGGAGGGTGGGAAACAACCTGCAGAAGTGTTACTCCCAGCTGAAAAGCAGCAGTGAGCCTTTAAATGAAAGTTTTAAACAGCTAAAGGAGCCACTAGAAAAAAAGAGTTTAACTGCAACAAGTTATCATAAACAAACAACCCAACAGATGCTTAATAAGGGTGGACAATTTCCAGTTAATACCTCACACACAGTGAAACTAGCTAGAAAAAATACACAGTACACAAAGTGCTATAAACAACAAAGAAATAAAGAACAAAATAAACAAAAACCAGGATACTTAATGTTATATATTGTAGCTCCGAGTTTGCTGAGTGTCCTTCCTTCGATAAGCTCACTGTAAAATGGCTGAACACTCACAACTGAGCTTCTTAGGTAACAGAAAGTTGAAACCAGAGACAGTTTTTAAGAAAGAAATCTCAAAAGAACCAATGAGGTGCTTAGTCTAAGCTGTAGTCCAGGAGACCTCAGTCAGCCAATGACCTCAAACAAGTCTCTCTCACTGAAATGCCTAATGGCTTTGGCTAAAACAAGATGTCCCTGAATTATGTACTCAGACACACAGCCTCCACAAACACTAGGCCCAAATACAAGCCTGAATATGGAAATGCTACAAATATCCACACTACTTAGAACAAACTGCAGAAGTGTTACTCCCAGCTGAAAAGCAGCAGTGAGCCTTTAAATGAAAGTTTTAAACAGCTAAAGGAGCCACTAGAAAAAAAGAGTTTAACTGCAACAAGTTATCATAAACAAACAACCCAACAGATGCTTAATAAGGGTGGACAATTTCCAGTTAATACCTCACACACAGTGAAACTAGCTAGAAAAAATACACAGTACACAAAGTGCTATAAACAACAAAGAAATAAAGAACAAAATAAACAAAAACCAGGATACTTAATGTTATATATTGTAGCTCCGAGTTTGCTGAGTGTCCTTCCTTCGATAAGCTCACTGTAAAATGGCTGAACACTCACAACTGAGCTTCTTAGGTAACAGAAAGTTGAAACCTGAGATTAAATATTCAAGTCCATATTAACCTGTGGCTGCTTTACATTTACTGTTTTCAATGCATCTTTAAATTTTTCTTGGTTTGTTTCATATAACATTCTTACTTTTTCAAGAACTTTGTCTTTATTGTTTGCTATACAGGTAAAGACTTTATTACTGATTTCTTTATATTTGTCACTATCTTGTATTCTTTTTGTCCTTTGCCATTCTAATATTTCTTTTTTATATTTTTCTTTTAGACTAATCCACTAGCTTGTCCAGTCTTTATGAAATCTTCTCATGTTTATATGATCCAGCCATAAATGATATATTATTTCCCTCACTTGCTCATTAGGTCTGATTCATTAATTCTTTTATGCCTCTCCCTAGTCTTATCTAACATATTCTTTCTTGAATTTCCATCTATATTGCTCCATGATCTCAGAAACCTGTAATTTTGATTCCTTGATGTAATATATTTAAGCTTTCTGATACTATAAAGTAATCATTTTCAGTTCTTAGCTTACTCCTTCTGTATGCCCAATTCTTGTTTTTCCAGAAAAGCATTTTACAGCTTTTAACTATATCAGAAATAACTTTTACATTTGCCCCTTCTTTTTGTGTATGTCTTAGATCACAATTAAAGTCTCCCACTACTATTACTTGCATATTTATACTCACATAATCAAGTATTTTCTTAAACATGATCTCTCTTTATTTTTGTATGGTGTATGCATAGAGTGCAATTATTCTATATATTTGATTCATCCATCTTATATCTAATACTGCAATGCATCCTAATTTTACTAATGTATAATCCAGAATCTCTGTACATTCTTTACATAAAATTACTCTACCTGAACATTTTTCATCTCCTAGGTTTCATATAGCTTTGCCTCCCCATAACCCATTAACTTGAATTATTTTCTCTTCTGTTGTTATTTTTATATCTATTAATACTATGATGTCCATAGCTATCCTTTAACACCATTCCAAAATGTCTAGCCTCTGTTGAACATTATTTAAACTGTTTATATTAATGGCTAGGATTCTCAATTTATGAAATAGTGTTTACTACTTTTATCCTTTCCCTTTTTTATTTCATTCCATACCTTTATTTTTTCACTCTTTTTCCAATAGAACTTTTTTACTTTAGACTTTTATCCATTTATCATCACCTTCCTCATTTGAATTACTTACTTCTTCCTCTGTTTCATATACTTTACTTTTCATTGCCTTTGTATTTTTTTTACTGCCATTCCTACATCAATTTCAATAATTTTTTGTGTTTCTTTTTTATCTATTAGCTCATCATCACTAATTTGTTCTGATATTATTACCCATGCATTCTTTAATGCATCATTCCAGTCCATCAGTGAATGCCCTATTTTTCACTCTTTATACAATCGCGCTCACATTTTTTCCTTTGTGACCTATTTTACCGCAAATAAAACATTTCTTTTTATCATAGTTAAGTAAATGATCTTTACCACATAAAAACACACCTTCAATTGTCCCCAGTATCTAACCAGTTACTTTTTCCCTTCCACATTAATTATGCTTGGCAAATGCATTATTTTATCATTTTGCATTTTCAATACAACACCACATTCCCAACCCCTAGTCCATAAACGTCTGTTATCATATATTTTTGTAACATCTAAAACATCTCTAAACACAGTTCTTAAACAGTTTTTTTTTTAATCGTCTCTTTCAATTTCAGTTTGAAATTGTACATATATTCTTTTTTTTGGTTTCTCTTTTAAAAGCCTGCACCACACACATGTTGCAAGGGATTTCATCTTTTCTTTTTTCATACTGTTCTAAGACCTTCTCCATAAACTGCACCTCCTCAAAAAAAGTCACAAAAAGTGTCTTTATTGATACAAATAAACACTCTTACTCTCTGGGTTTGACACCCAGTGGTGAAATTATTCTGTCCCATACTTCATATCTTTCCAGTTCCTTCTCTGTCTTACTGCTTATTCTTATCAGATACTTTTTTCTGACTTCTGCCTTTCTCTCTTCTCCCCCCTTGCTTTCTCTCAGCATCTGCATGGAGGATTTTTTCTCCTGCTTCCTTAATTCTTACACTTCTTCTTCTTGGATTCCATCCATAATATCTCCCCACAATGCTGCCTTCTCACTTTCTGGCTCACTCTGTTTGATTAGCACTTTTAAGCAGACATCTCCCAACTCTCCTGACTTATAACAATACTCTTCTGTGTTTGCAGACTCAGACACAAACAGATTTTGCTAAAAAATTATCTCCAAATCTGCCATCTCTACTTCAGTTCCATCATTTTGCCTCATATTTGCTTCTCCAACACTCTTCTTACTCTCCTCTCCTTCCATCTCATTCTGCTTTGCTTCTGACTCCTTTTATCATGTTTGGCATCTCAGCTGTTCAATTAACAATTTCTTTCACCTCATGCATGTGATAAACACTTTCTTTCTCCTCTATTTGCAAACTTCCTGTTTCTCTGAGCCACCTCCATGCCTGGACCAGAAGACACAAAGTGTAGTACAAAAGTGTGTCCCCATATGCTCTGAAAAGAGTAGTTTTTTTACTGATATGTACATTACATATTTACATTATGTACATCTATTTACAAATCTTTGAACATTATAAACTTCAATTTAAGCATTCTCCCCGCTCTTTTATCCACAACCAAAACATTATTTAATCCAGAATCTTTGTCAAAGTCCGTTTTCCATTGTATTTGATTTAATTTAGTCTCTCGGTCCATATAGTCCATGAAATGTAAAATATTACTCTGTCCATTTTCTTCACTTCTTCCTGTTTTTGTGCACCATAATAATCAAATTCATTATGTCCATATTTATTTGTTCAAATTTTAACAAACTTTTCACCCTATTATGTTTACATATTTCTTTCCACAAATTATTAACTCTTTCACATTTCAAAAACACATGCTCAGTAGTCTCAAACTCTCCACATTTATTACATATTCTATCTTGCTTTTTCTTGTGCGGCATATTTGCCTTAACCAGCAAATTTCTAATAGTCTCTATGAAAAACATTACATTCTTTAATATTTTTTTCTAATTTATTTCTAAATCTTTTCATGGATCAATAGAATAAAATGCTTTCATAATATTTAAGTACCATTAAACATATATTATTTTTTTATTTTCCATAACACAGTTTTGTTTTAGTACTCTTTTACTCCTTCATTTACAATGCTTTTACTTCTTTTTTTAACTTCCATCCTTCCCACAATTCTTTGTATTTATAATATAGTATCATTTCTATCAAGTTGTCATTTTCCTTCATAATTCCTTTTAATACCTTATATAAAATTAAAGATGATGCATGTACTTGCTCTACTTTCATATATAGAATCCCTCTATTGACTAGCTTCAGTCTAGGCACCCATCAGTTCCTTTTCATACTTAATAGGAATCATATAGATGTTAGCAACATAAGCAGTTTTTCCCTTTACCATGGGGTTCAACAAGTATGCTTTTTTCTATATGAAAATCCATAAGATTTCCAAAAAATAGTTATATCCTTTACTTCTTTAAGTACATTATCCCATTGTTGTCTGTATTCATGCCTTTCAAATATTATTCCTAGTATATCTACCTATTTTAATTGAACTCAATACCTCCTATCATACCTTCAAAACCAAATCCTTTACTTTACTTTACTCTTTCCATATACTTAAACCATTTTTAAATATATACTTAATTTTTCCTTTACTTCTTCCATCTATACTTTATTTTTAACAATTAGTACAGTACCATCTGAATAATTATTCATCACTGGCAATTGTACTTCCTTCATCATTTTGTATCCACCACTGCTTGACATTTCCTTCACTATTACATTCATAACTAAAGAGAAAATTACACCACTAGCTGGGCATCCCTGCTTTATTCCAAATTATATTTGTATTTCTTCACCAATCCAACCATTAACATTTAGTTTCACATAGTTCCTTTCATACACTGATTTTATTATTTGTAATATTTTGTGCTTATATTATATGCCTGCAAAATTCTTCATAATGATTACAGTGAATAGTGTCATAGTCTTCACTTATATCCCCTATCATAACATGCATTTTTATTTATATCATCAATTATTTCTCTTATTGTCCATGATAACTCTTGACTTCCTTTTCCTTTTCTTACAAATACATTTTGGTCATATATTATATCTATTTTTTTTGTAAACTTGTTGTTATTATTCTCATGAAAGTTTTATAATCGATATTATTCAATGTTACAAGTCTCAAGTTTTTTATCTCATCTTTATTTTTTTAAATGCAAATTTTATAACTCCTGTAAATATCTCTTTCTCTTTAATTGCAGTTTCTAACCATTCATTCATAACTTCTATATATTTTTTTGCCATTCCTTCATTTCGTTATACATACCATATTCAATTCCGTCCACTCCTGTTGCAGAATTCATATTAACATTGTTTAGAATTTCATTCAATTCTTTTATAGTTCTTTTTTGTTCTAAATTGTCATTATCATTGTTATTTAATTTTTCACCTTTATAAATTTGTTCTATGATTTCTTCTCTTTCAACAAATAATTCCAATATGTATTCTTTAATTATTTTGTATATTCCTTCTTGTCTTATTTGCTTACCTTCCTTATTCTTTAAGTCTCTTATTATTTTTCCTTCTTTTATTTTACTCAAATATGGTGCTACCTCTTCTTTCTTTCCTTGCAAACAATATTTTTGTTTATATAACAAGTTGTTAATTTTAATTTGATTCATTTTATATAGTTCTCTTTTTCTTAAAAGGATTTTTTTCTTTTCTAATAAATCTCTGAATGTTTCTTGACAATGTCTTATATCTCTCTTTTTCTTTTCTTCTTTTCTTCCATATACATTCTAAAAACACTTTTTTAATTAAGCCACCAAACAGTCCAGTTCTCATAAAACTCCCTCATATTCATATGACTTTTCCATACTTCCATGAGTTCTTTTTTTCTTCTAAATCTAATTCATTTTCATTAATTCTCTTTATTCATTTTCCTATTCTTATATATTCTTCATTTTCCTGTCCTTTAATCCATATAGCCACATGATCCGAAAATCCAGTATACTTAATTCCTTTTTCTTTAACTTTTAAACTACTAGATATTAAAAATAATCAATTTGTGGCCTAATTTCATTTCTTTTATTGGTCCAATGTTGTTTCTCCCATACACTTAACTTTCCACTTCTCATAATTTCTTTAACCATTTTAACATCACAATTGCTCTTATTTTTTCTTAAATTACAATTAAAATCACCCACCACTAGAATGTTCATATTTACAAAAATATATTCAAGAATATTTTTAAACATCATTTCTCTATCTTTTTTGTTACATATGCATATAACGCTGTAATTCTATACACTAGATATTTCCATCTCGAGTCTATTACAGTAATTCGTCCTAGTTCCACTATGGTTGCATCTAATATTTTAATGCTTTCTTGATAAAATATATATATATATATATATATGCCTCAGCATGCTTCCTTCTCCATGTTCCAAACTACCACACCATTCCAAAGTTTTTTTTCAGTTTGTGTTCTTTTTTCCTCTGTTAATAATCTGATATTTTCTAAAACAATAAATGTGCAACTACTGCAGCGCACCATTGTAATATACCTATCCTTTTCTTAAGATTTTCATACTGTTCACATTTAAAGCTAATATTTTCAGCTTTTAAGAAGAGTTAGTAGAATAACGTTTTTATCTGTTTCCTTTCTTATTTTCTCTAAGCATTATATTTTTTAATTTTCTTTTCCTTTCTTTAACTATTTTCCCTATCAAATTGTTTTTATACCTTACTGTATGCCAGTCACCTTCTTCCTCACTTGATTCCTCTGTTTCTTTTTCCTTGTTACTTTCTTCAGCTTCATTTACAACCTCTTTATTAGTCACATTTTTCTATCTCTTTCTCCTATATAACTTTTTTTTCCGTTTCATTTTCTTCCACATTCATTTCACATTCTAGGCATGAATGACCAGTACTGTCACATTGTCTGCACTTTAAATCACATATTAATTAAAATAAATGTTCTTACCTCTTTTGCTTTGACACCCAGAGGTGATATGACAGAGTCCAACCTCATACCTGTCCAAACTTTCTTTTTTTTACTGCTCACATGTACTGTACACTTCTTTTTTGTTTCTTGTATTTCTTCTTTCTTCTTTGTTCTTTCTCCAACAGTTCGTGCATAAGTTTTTGTCCCTGGAACTTTCTCTGGCACAGCCTCTTCTTCTCCTTTTTCTTCTTCTATTTTTTCCATGATGTCAGTCCATGAAATTGTTGCTCCATTTTCTGACTCACTTTGGTTTACCCTTTCTTCCAAATAATCATCCCACTCCCCCACCCAATTGGAGGGTTGTAATTATGCATTTTTCAGAAGTAACTGTGTCTCCTTTAGACAATTTCATGTGAAAGTTTTCCCCTGAATCCATCTCTGTTTCAGTTACAGTCTCCTTTTCCTCCAATGTCACTGTTTTTTCTGAACGCCCACATCATCAGAAAAAAAAACATCTGGTAGCCATTCTACCATTTCAGCTACATTTTCAGCAACTTTCACTCCAGTTTCAGCAAAATCTGAATCATCCATGTTTTCACCCTGTTCCTCCTTGTTGCCTTCTCACTTGAACAGGAAACGGGAAGTCAGGAGGTGTAACACACAAACTTCCCCGACTACCAAGAGTGGATGAAGTTCTCTGGTGCCTTGACTAAATTACCCCTAGTCAGTATGCGTAACACCTTGGATCTCCACTGAAAAGTGCATTGGGAGACTAGCCCAGTCAACAAAGCATAAATAAAATAAATCTGTGTTGCAGTGGAACATTAATGAATGTACAATATCATGGGTTAACTGCTTGTAGGACAGAAAATCATCTGTAAAACTAAAAGGAGTGACAGCTTTTGAATATGAGATATATATGGGAGTTCCCCAGGGATCACTTTTAATTCATTTTATGTTTTTGTCTAGTTGTCCAACATGCCCTTCATCCTCAATAAAGGAGTTTGCAAATGACTCAAAAAGAGCTAGAGGTTTTACTAACATTATGAATTGGGAACATTTCAGAAGTATATCAACTAATTTAATTTATGTGATACACAAAATAAAGTATCATTTAATATTACAAAATGTAAATTACTACAAGTAGGTAGAGGAAATGTGCGGTACCCATATGCCATAGCCGATGAGTCACAATCTCCAGAATATTAAACACTAATGAATATGCAAATCTATAGGTCAGAAAGGCATATTGTATATATAGCATTATCTTAACTTCCTTTATATCAAGATGCATTGCTTTGCTCATTCCACTGTTTATCATCACTGTTCAACTGATGGAATATGGCGGGGTAGGAGTGGAGGGTTTGCTCTTATTACATTACTAAAGTAACCACACTAGAAAGGATACAAATGAATTTTATTGAGAAAATTAGCTCTGTTAATCCCATGGGGTTCCGAGTACAGGTCAATAAACTTAAGCCATTTTTCCATATGTTACAGATTATATGGATACAGTTTTATATGGATTTTAAGGGAATGTGCAGTGGTGTTTTACGAGTTATATTATACATTTAATTAAATTGAAATGAAAAGGGTGCAAACAATGCTAACTCAGCTGTCTGCAGGGAACCAAACTGAGAAAAGATGGAAGAAACTGCCTTGCTATGCTGTGCACTGTTATAACTGTGGGTAAGAAGATGAGTTAGTCACATTGCATATTGCTGTAACCATAGGGCATTAGATGAGTATACTATAGTGTCTGCTTCAGAATTATATAATTCTGAAGCAGAAAATGAGTTAGCTATGATTTGCACTGCCATAATCATGGGGCAGGAGATGAGTGAGCCATGAGGTGCAGTGCAATAATCATAGAGCAGGAGATGAGTGAGTGAGTGATGAGGTGCAGTGCTATATTCATGGGGCAGAAGATGAGTGAGGCATGCTGTGTATTACTGTAATCACAGGGCAGAATAGTGAGTCATGCTATGTATTGCTATAAACATAAGGCAGGAGATGAGTGAGACATGCTGTGCACTTTTGTAATCATAGGGCAGAATAGTGAGTCATGCTGTGCAATTATGGTAGAAGACAAGAAAGATGTGTTTTGCATTGCAATTATCATGGAGCAAAATATGAATAAGATGTGCTGTAAAAGCTGCAATTATAGGACAGAAGATGGGTAAGCCATTCTGTTCACTACTGTGATCATAGGGCAGAAGATGAGTGACCCATGGTATAATTGCAGAGCATAAAATGAGTGGGCCATGCTGTGCTCTAATATAATCATGGGGGAGATCATGGGTGAGCCATGCTGTGCACTGGTATAATTGTAGGGGAGATGATGAGTAAGCCTTAGTGTGCATTGATATAAACATGCGGCAGAACATGAGTGAGCCATGTCGTGCACTGCTGTAATCATGGGGCAGAAGATAAGTGAATCATGCTGTGCAGTGCTGTAATCATGGGGCAGAAGATAAGTGAATCATGCTGTGCAGTGCTGTAATCATGGGGCAGAAGATAAGTGAATCATGCTTTGCAGTGCTACAATTATTGGGCATAAGATAAGTGAATTTTGCTGTGCAGTGCTATAATCATTGGGCAGAAGATAAGTGAATCATGCTGTGCAGTGCTGTAATCATGGGGCAGAATATAAGTGAATCATGATGTGCACTGATGTAATCACGGGGCAGAAGATAAGAGAATCATGCTGTACAGTGCTATGATCATGGGGCAGAAGATAAATGAATCATGCTGTGCAGTGCTATAATCATGCGGAAGAAAATAAGTGAATCATGCTGTGCAGTGCTATAATCATGGGGCAGAAGATAAGTGAATCATGCTGTGCAGTGCTATAATCATGGGATAGAAGATAAGTGAATCATGCTGTGCAGTGCTATAATCATGGGGCAGAAGATATGTGAATCATGCTGTGCAGTGCTATAATCATGGGGCAGAAGATAAGTGAATCATGCTGTGCAGCGCTGTAATCATGGGGCAGAAGATAAGTGAATCATGCTGTGTAGTGCTATAATCATGGGGCAGAAGATAAGTGAATCATGCTGTGCAGTGCTGTAATCATGGGGCAGAAGATAAGGGAATCATGCTGTGCAGTGCTATAATCTTGCGGAAGAAAATAAGTGAATCATGCTGTGCAGTGCTATAATTATGGGGCAGAAGATAAGTGAATCATGGTGTGCAGTGCTACAATTATTGGGCAGAAGATAAGTGAATTATGCTGTGCAGTGTTATAATCATGGGGCAGAAGATAAGTGAATCATGCTGTGCAGTGCTATAATCATGGGGCAGAATATAAGTGAATCATGCTGTGCAGTACTATAATCATGGGGCAGAATATAAGTGAATCATGTTGTGCAGTGCTATAATCATGGGGCAGAAGAGGTGTGATCCATACTATGCACTACTGTTATCATGGGGCAGAATAGTGAATTATGCTGTGCACTGCTGTATCAATGGGGCAAAAGAGGAGTGAGCCATGCTGTGCCTTTAATTGTATGGTAGGAGATGAGTGAGCCATGCTGTGCACTACTGAAATCATGGAGCAGAACCTGAAAGAACACTCCAATAATTGTATGGAACTCTCCATCAGTATTGTGGTGCATGAATACAAGAAAAAACAAGCAAAAAATTAAACACTCCAAATACAGAAGATGGATGAACCATGCCATGTACTTCTATAATCATAAGGCAAGTAAGTCATGCTGAGCACTGTTATAATTATGAGATAATAGATGAGTAAACCATGCCGTAAACTGTTATAACTGTATGCAAGATGAGTGAGCCATGCTGTGCACTGCTATAACTGTGTGCAAGATGAGTGAGCCATGCTGTGCAATGTTATAACTATGTGAAAGATGAGTGACCCATGCTTTGTGCTGTTATAACTGTGTGGAAGATGAGTGAGTCATGCTGTGCACTGCTATAACTGTGAGAAAGAAGAGTGAGCCATGTTGTGTACTGCTATAGCTGTGTGCAAGGTGAGTAAGCCATGCTGTGCACTGCTATAATCATGGGACAGAAGATGAGTGAACTATGCTTTACACTGCTGTAATCATGGAGCAGATAGGTTCATAATATGATACTAAGTTATTGGCCTGGAGGACTTTATAAGCCTAGCCAAGAATTTCACTCATGTTCCCACAAAGTCAGCACCTGTTTTCCCTGTCCAGCAGGGACACAGGTGGGATCCAAAGGTAGGGCTAGTGAGGTACTCTGCTTGACATGGAGAGGAAGTCTATTCCACAGATGGGGGAGTCGTTGGGACAGAAATCTATCCCGCCAACAAGTTTTATTAATGTCAGACCAGGTTGAGACCTTGCGTGTGGGTTGCGCGAGTGGAGTTTGACTTACAGATATGCAGCAACACCATCAAGGCTGAGTCTGAGACAGCCTTGTATGCCAGACATAGGTAACCTCTGAGCAGTCTGTATGAGACTGAGTAGAGAGACAGGGCTTTTAGCCTATCTGTATAGGATATGTGTTTCAGACCCTGGATTTTCCTGGTCAGGAACCTCTGTGGTCTCTCCATCTGCTGCATGTGTTTGCAAAGTACATGTTGAAGGGGACATTGTACTCAATAATGGGTCTGATAAGGGATGAGTACAGAGACATTATGACCTCCTTGTTCTGGATGAAATACCCTTACTTATGAGGCGGGCCAGAAGATGAATGAAGCATGCTGTGCACTGCTGTAACTATGGGGTAGAAGATGAGAAAGTCATGCCGGGTATTGTTATAATTATGAGGCAGAAGATATGTGAACCATGTTGTACACTGCTATATTCATGGGGCAGAAGATATGTGAACCATGTTGTACACTGCTATAATCATGGGGCAGAAGATGAGTAAGTCATGCTTGGTATTATTATAATTATGGGGCAGATAGGTGAGCCATGCTGTACATTGCTAACTTTATGAGATAGAAGATGAATAAGCCATACTACAATCCTGGCATCAAATACAAGCATGCAATACTGTGCACTACTTTTATCGTGAAGCAAAAGATGATTAACCCTTACTGTGCACTACTATAATTGTAAGGTATAAGATGAGTGAGCTTTACTGTGCACTGCTAGAAACATGGGGCAAAATATGAGTAAGCTATGCTGGGCACTACTATAATTGTAGGGCAGAAAATGAGTGAGTCATGCTGTGCACTACTGTAATCATGGGGTATAAAATAGTCAGTCATGTTGTTGCACTGCTATAATCATGGGGCAGAAGATGAGGGAGCCATGTTGTGCACTGCTTTAACTGTGGAGTAGAAGATGAGTGAACCATGCTGTGCCTCTACCTGTCAGGCAGAAGATAAGCAAGCTGTGTTGTATGCTACTATAACTGTTTGGCAGAAGAAGAGTGAGCTAAGCAGTGCACTGATATACCCCTGTGGCAAATGAATATGCTGGGTCTATGTTTAACCATTGAATGACATTTGCATCGAATGGCTAAACATCAGATCCTATCCATCGAACATTCATTTCTTCAACAGGGAAAGTAACTAGTTAGCTAACACTTCCCCATCAAACATACCACAATATTTCAAACCTACCCACACCCCCATAACTATGTATACCAACTCCGAGACCAATCTACAGTAGGGAAAAGGGCAGATGGGGAAGTCTTAGCCAACTAGTTACTTTCCTGTTTGCTGAAATAAATGTTCATTGAATGAACACAAATGTCTGGTGGATCCTCCTATGCATCCAATAGTGGCTGTCTCCATTTCTAAAATGCTCTGTACATTGATAGGACCTTAGAAAACTTTTCTAATGATTATTCATACATTTTCAAAGATTCATGAGACTTTTTAAAGAGTATCAAGCAGGACATATATAATGATTTAATTTTATCTACTGTTGATATTGTAGGTCTTTTTTTATGTTTCCCCCATGATGTCGGGGTGAATTGGTTTAGAAAAGCTTGTGTTTTACAGTTTCTTTCTAACTGAGAATTTCACATTCTTTGTGATTTTATTGAAGTGGTTTTAAATAATAATTATTTGTTTTTTGAAGCTGAATATTTAAAACAGAGCAAGGCTTTGGCGATGGAGGCAGCCTGTGGCAAACATGATATTATGGTATTGAGTATAAAATATGATTTTTAAATTTGGACATATCAAACATGTGGTTTCCTATTTTCAATATTTAGAGGATATATTCCTATTATGGAAAGGCATGAAATAACAGTTTTATGACTGTGCATTTTTTGGGAGTTCTACCACCTCATTTTTGCAGTTTACTTTTAAACATTCTATAGATAGCATTAGTTATGTGGATGTTAAAATAGAAAAAGACAAGCCACATCAGGTGTTTTGGTCCTAGCTTTTCAGGAAATCTACTTTTTCTAATATTTTTTATATTTTGACAGCAACTATCCAATGTTTCAGAATAAAGGCCTGGTTAAAGGCCAGAAGATCAGAATATCCAGGTTTACCACAGATGATAGACAGTTTCTGACAGAAACTGATAACCTTATGACAATGTTTTTGAAAAGGAGGTATCTCAAAACCTATTAGAAGAGCTTAAAAGTGAGGTGACATATAAAAGAAATAAGACTTTTGGACCTTTATTAGGTACTGATCTTAATAGTGTAGATAATGGCACTAGATAAAGTAGGAGATTCTGCTGGCAATGAATTGAGTATGGTCATTAAATATGGTAATAGGAGTAATCAGATTAAGAAGACTTTGATTGACAGTTGGAAAATTATTAATTATGAGACCAGTAACAAGTTTTTGGGAGGGAAACCTGGCTTTTTGCACAAAAGACAACCAAATTTAAAGGAGCATTTAGAATTTGGAATAGGGAGATGAGCATTTAATAAGGCTAAGTGAAAAGTATAATCCAAGGCAGCGAAGAGCAGCAAGAAACAGCGATGAAGCCAAAGGTAATCTCCACAAAAAGTTTATTCAAACACACGACATAAATTTCTCCAAGTCCTTCTCTCAAACACATGACATAAATTTCTCCAAATCCTTTTCTCAAGTGCTTTCGTTCAGTGCAATACTGAGCTTTATCAAGATAAAAATGCAGGGCAGAACAGCCTTATTTGTAAGTCTCTTAATGAGATCATGTGCTTCTTTAATTAAAACCAGTCAAGTTACAATTAAAATTAATTGGTGACCAATTTAAAATTAAAGAGCAAGATGTTGTATGAAATACATAAAATCCTAAATAAAATACCTTTTGTTAAATATGTTGTAGTTGAAAAATATGTTATTTAAAAGATATGTCATTTGAAAATCACAAAGCTTCATGTATAAATAAATAAATATTGTTATATGTTAATGTCCCATGAAACCACATTTGTAGTGATTGATTCTTATAACACTGTTTAGTGTGCAATAAATATTACAATGGGGTACCATGAATAAATGATGTGAGTAATAAATAGTAATAGATAAAAATCAAATGTTAAAAATACAAGAATTAAAAATAAAAATAATAATCAAGTATTAAGTGTTCAAATGTTGTTACATAGATTACATTCCCTATACTCAGAATAAATATAAATATAAAATACAAATAATTTGATACAAATAAGTAATGTTGATAATCTCTTACTAAATGCTGTATGCTATAACTTAGCTCTTCTTAGTTTTAAAACACTACTTAAATTTGTGTAGTCATTTAACCCTGGCCATTTAGCTGCATCCAGTCTTAGTTGCCATATAAGCTCCCTATATTCCAATTTAGTCTCCCAGTCACCCCCTCTCTTGTCGGGTGTTATCTGGTCTAACACAATTAACTTGATTTCCATATCTGGGCAGGACAAAGAGTGTTTATAAAAAGCATTGGTCTCTTTTTTCTTGGAAATATCGTAGAAATTCTCATAAATTCTTCTCTTTAGAGTCCTTTCTGTTTTCCCAATATAGAAACTTTGACATTTTATACATGAGCCTAAATATACAACATATTTTGCATTGCAGTTAAAATACCCATTAGACCGGAATAGATATTTCCTAGATGGGATGTATATACTATGATCATTCAAC
This sequence comes from Protopterus annectens, assembly GCF_019279795.1. NCBI lineage: Eukaryota > Metazoa > Chordata > Ceratodontiformes > Protopteridae > Protopterus > Protopterus annectens. The sequence continues at coordinate 64,213 of NC_056739.1, read as the reverse complement.
ATAGCAGTGCATTGTTTGCACATTCCACATTTATAAGTTCCTTTCTTGGATCTACTACCAGTGGTATTCATCATTTCTTTTCTTTCAAATAGCTCTTTCATATTAGTATTCCTGGGTCTAACAAATGTGGGTTTAGTCGGAACCTTTGTTGAAAAATCCTCATGCAATGTAAGCACTGGCCAATACCTTGTTATTGTTTCCTCTATCAGGTCAGAATTGCTGGAAAATGTGTGTATGTAGCTAGTTTGTTCTAGCTGCTGGGTGTTCTTATGCAAGTTATCCACTTGCGGTAACATGCATCCTAAAAGTGGTGGGTATTTTTCTTCTCTACTTGCGGAAATTTCCATGACCAAATTCTTGATTAGTTTGGCCGGGTAGCCCCTTTCACAAAATTTCTCTTCTAAAAAGCTAACCTCGTTTGAGAAGTATTCCGCAGTGCTACACATTCTAGAAGCACGGATTAGTTGCCCTTTGATAATTCCTTTCTTTTGATAGAAAGGATGACTACTGCTAAAGTGTAGGTAAGAATTAGAATATGTGGGTTTCCTGTATACTCTTGAAGCAAACTTGCCATTGGTGAAATCCTTGATTATAGTTACATCTAGATAGTTCAAACTAGTGTTACTGACCGAGTGTGTAAAGGTCAAAAAGGAAGTGGTGGAGTTAATGTAATTTACAAATTTCTGAAAATCCACCTCTGTTCCATGCCACAACAAACATATATCATCCAGGTATCTAACATAGTGTTTAATGTGTTTCACCCAGTCTGTGCCAAATATGAAAGTCTGTTCCCATTTGTGCAATACAATGTTCGCATACAAAGAGGCACAAGAAGCCCCCATTGCAACTCCCAATTTCTGTTTGTAAATTTCGCTGTTAAAACAGGTTTAATTATTGTTTAACACAATATCCATGAATTCAACTAGCAAATTCACAACATTGGCACCAAGATTGGCTTCTTTGACCAACACGTCTTTGAACCAATCCAGACCTGTCAAATGTGATATACTGGGGAATAGTTGTACTATATCGATAGTTACCATTAAAAGGTCTGGGTGGTACAAATGGGATCCCATACCCTTTAGGAAGTCCCAAGAATCTTTGCATATGTGGCTTAGTGATGTAACAAACCATTTGAGGACGTAGTCAATAAATTTCCCCAAAGGTTCAGTGATGCTTCCTTCACCAGAAACTATTGGTCTGAATTTTAAAGGGTCCAGTCCTTTGTGGGTCTTTGGAATACCAATAATTACTGGGATTCTTGGTTTGGCTACAAACAAGTAATTATATAGCTTTTCATTAATGGCTCCTTGTAAAAGGTGGTCCATTAATAGATAGTTAATTTTGGAATATGCTATGTGTAGCTCATTTGTTGATATCAAGCCATAATGCTCAACATCCTGTAACATGTTGTAAATATGCGCATCATAGTCTATATTGTACATCAAAACTAAGCCCCCTCCTTTATCCGGTTTCATTACTCTACACCCTTCTTCCTTTAAAAACCTGACTATGTGTGTTTCATTCAAACTTAGATTCTGGGGACCTGCAGCAGGTTGTCTAATGCCAATAGCTCTTAGATCTCTTTCCACCAATTCTTCAAACACCTTAGTGGAGGAGTGTGTGGGAGGGTTAAAGGTACTCTTTCTAGTAAGTATGTCACCTTGACAGGGTTGACCCTTGAAGTATAGAGACAAATTCAATTGCCTAACAAATATTTTAAGATCTATCAGTTCTTTTTCAAGATTAAATGATCGTGCTGGTATAAAATGCATACCTCTTGTAAATAAGTTAAAATGTTCCTTCATTATCTCTAAATCAGTAAAATTATAAACAGTAAAATTATTATCCGTGGTCACCGTGTAACTGGTGGGGGTAATAGGAGGTGAATACAAAGGTACACAACTCTCCTGGTCGGGCATAGCATGACTGATCTCGGTTACTTGTTCCATCTCCTCGTTGGGAATCTGCCCCCCCCCTCGCCCCTGATTTGTCTGGGTGAAATATAAAATCCTGATGAGAGTTTTTTCTTTCCTTTTCCGCTAGTCTCTCACTCCTTCTAGGTAGGTCAACCTGCGTGTCATCATTATTAAAACTACGGACATTGTTGTGCTGTGTAACAGTGTTGTTAGTCCATCCAGCCTTTACTGGGAGTGGGCAAGCCATGCCTTCGCTATATTCTCTAAGATCCCTTTCTAATTTGTGTATCTTGCGGTTCACAACCTTAACACAGAACCTGTCTACTTCATTGAAAATATTATCATAGTTATACTTCACTGAAGGAAAGTTCTTGTCATTTACTAATGCGTTATTCAACCTATTTAAGTCCTTAAGCAGAGCATTAGCCTTAGCTTCATACTCTGCTACCATAACCTCCAACATTTCAATTCCTGCACAGTTAAAAATGTCACACAGTTTCTTGTAGTATGCAGTACCTTTTTGAACATTATTTGGAAACTTAAAACATCTTAAACCTTTGGGAACCCTTTCTACTTTCACACATTCTTTTAAATAGTCTATTTCCAGTTGGTTCATTTTGTAGGTGTACAGCTTATCACGTAATGTGTTAAAGTCTTGTTCTATATCAGCATTGTTAACAGTATTGTCTGTACCTTGTTTGAACCAGAACTGTTGTTCCGCCCAGGCATTGAAGTTAAAGTCCTTATTACGGTCACCTACATCACTCGTACCCTGATTGTTTGCTTTGTTTCTCTGTTTACTCATGCCCTGCTGGATACTAGACCCAAACTGAACGCCACTGCTTGCTGGCAAGGGTTCACCGGAAATACGTCTTCTCTTCCGCTCCAGCCCCTGTTGCTGGTTGCCTGGCAACGTTGAAAGCGTGCCCGTTTTACTAGTGTTGAAAATTTCTGTTAACTGCGTTAACATGTCCAATACTCTGTTGAATTCAGCCCTGGTAACTGGCCCATTTTCATCTAAAGCTTTGAGCACCTGTGGGGTGCCTATGAAGTCGCTCTGTACCACTTCCTCCGCCATGGAACAAATCGGAACCAAGAACACAGCAAAAAGCTTGAAACCAAGACCAAGTGAAAATTATAATCCAAGGCAGTGAAGAGTAGCAAGAAACAGTGATGAAGCCAAAGGTAATCTCCACAAAAAGTTTATTCAAACACACAACATAAATTTCTCCAAGTCCTTCTCTCAAACACACGACATAAATTTCTCCAAATCCTTCTCTCAAGCGCTTTCGCTCAATGCAATACTGAGCTTTATCAAGATAAAAATGCAGGGCAGAACAGCCTTATTTGTAAGTCTCTTAATGAGATCATGTGCTTCATTAATTAAAACCAGTCAAGTTACAATTAAAATTAATTGGTGACCAATTTAAAATTAAAGAGCAAGATGTTGTATGAAATACATAAAGTCCTAAATAAAATACCTTTTGTTAAATATGTTGTAGTTGAAAATATGTTATTTAAAAGATATGTCATTTGAAAATCACAAAGCATTCGTGTATAAATAAATAAATATTGTTATATGTTAATGTCCCATGAAACCACATTTGTAGTGATTGATTCTTATAACACTTAGTGTGCAATAAATATTACAATGGGGTACCATGAATAAATGATGTGAGTAATAAATAGTAATAGATAAAAATCAAATGTTAAAAATACAAGAATTAAAAATAAAAATAATAATCAAGTATTAAGTGTTCAAACGTTGTTACATAGATTGGAGAAATTTATGTCATGTGTTTGAGAGAAGGACTTGGAGAAATTTATGTTGTGTGTTTGAATAAACTTTTTGTGGAGATTACCTTTGGCTTCACCGCTGTTTCTTGCTGCTCTTTGCTGCCTTGGATTATACTTTTCACTTGGTCTTGGTTTCAAGCTTTTTGCTGTGTCATTTAATAAGGCTATTACAGGAATGAATAAATGTGGTGCCTGTTCCTATTGTAAATCTATCCATCTATCCTCTTTAACTTTAAGATCAATTAACTATGACTTTAAGACTAGGGACCACTATGATTGTAATAGAAAGGAAGTGGCTTACCTCGCCTACTGTGATATTTGTCATGCCTATTATGTTTGCAAAATGGAGCGTTCCCTTTAAAGGAATTTAATACCATGACATTGGGAAACAAAATGCCAACAATGCCCTTTTCAAACATAAGTTAAAATGTGAAAATAATATGACCTTTTACGTTTTTGCATTAGGAAAAGTCTTACTCAACCCAGGGGTGGGGGAGGGGGGGCCCTGGGAGTTGTGATATGAATATAGGGAGCTAGTGTGGCAGGTTAGGTTGAATGCCAGTGTGTTGCCAGGTTTAAATTATGCTATTTCTATAAGCAGTACCCTCAAAATAAGGGCATCTAAATTATGAGTTTTCAACAAGGTATATGTGGTACTTGCTTGTTCCAGTTTATTATTGTAAATGGATGCTTGGTTTGTTTTTAACACTGTTGCTTTAAATATGTAGTTTTTTACATTAATTACCACTTAATTTAATAATTGAATTGTGAGGGTATTTAAACAGTGTATGTTTTTGTACACAGGTTAGTTCTGATGAAGTCCAGCTTGTATACAGGTGAAATAGCTTAATTAATAAATACCTTTTCTTTTTTGGCTTGATTTTATTTTTGCCCTGGTTTCTTTGTGACAGTGTAACGTTTCTGGTGGAGAGACCTAACTTTACCTTGCATTTTTTGTGGTTATTTGGTTTACTATCACATAGTCGATTGCACTTTGTGCGTTTGACGTATGTGTGAAACGTGATTTGCATAACTGAAAACACGAGCACCACAATGTCGAACCTTGTAATAGCAAACATTCACTATTACAAGGTCTGACATTGTGGTGCAGATTGAACTAAAGTGGAGATTGGGAAATGTACCCTTTCCTTCACTGTAGTGTGATCTAGGAGTTTGTATATATAAGTAGGGGGGTGTGGGATGCAGCCCCCCACATGGGTGGTGCAGGGGGGGCTTGCCCCCCTGCAAAACATGTGTTGTAATGCTGAGCGGATGTGAGTAATTCGACTTTACTGAAATGCTTACTTCGGAATTTACTGTTTTCAGTGTTCTTATTTTCTAACATGTTGTTCGGACATCTGAACATTTGAACGCAGTGAATTCGAATATATGATAGTAAACCAGTTATTTGAGTGGGATACAGTGCTACACAAATGCAAGCTGTGGAGTACAAAGAGGGAGAATAGGGAAAATGGAGCTATATACGTGGCTATATACGTGACATACTGTATGATTATAAGAACTTGATGGAACAGTGAGAGGACAATTTCTTGGCGTCCATGTCTCAAACACATAATGTGGTTATGATCAGTGACCACATCATAACCCTCTATGCCACTCTATATTTTTTATGTTATACATTTGTTAACCTGGTATGACCACGCTACACAAGTGTCACTTTTCTACCGTGACCTGGGAGCACTGTCTGTCTAAGTGGGTTTTCATAGAGTTACACCACAAGCAAGTGGAAAAGGGAGGAGCCAAACCCTGTACTCTGGGAACAGGAAGCACCTTGCTGAAAGTTTAGAACCTCAGTCCTCTGCATTAACTGCCATTTAACAAGGGGGTTGGGAGGTTACGTGCAAGGATCAGTCTTTGCTGATTAAGCAGAAACAGGATGTCAGTCAGGAGGCACACAGCCTCCACAGAGATCTCATAAAGCCAGCAGTGTGGGAGGCAAATAATAATTAAACATTAAAGCAAAGATGTACAAAGTCTTGGATTTCTGCAGGGGAAACCATGAGTGATGTATAAGCTGAGGAATCAGTAGTGGAAAATGCTAAAGAAGACAAACTTATAATACCATTCAGCATTGCTCCTTCAGTACAGTTTGCCAGTATTACAGCAGAGGCTTGTGAGACATTGGACTGCATGCTATGTAGACCTCTACTGAAGCTGCACTTGGAGTGCTCTGCACAGTTCAGCAGGCCATAGACAGAAAAGGGCATCCATACAGTAGCCAATGTACAAAAGAATGCAAAAATGGGAGAAAAGACTGGGTTTGGCTTGAGTATGAAGGGTGTGTACACTTCACATTTGGGGATGCAGGTGGAAGCAGAACAGAAGATTTTGGACACAGTTATGAAAACACTTTTAAAGGTATTGTGCAGTCCTGGAATTATTTTCAGAGAGATATAGATATGCATGTGCCTGGAATCAGTATGCTTGTGCGTGTGTCTGTGTGTGTGTGCTAGAGGAGGGCATAACAGAAGTTACCAAGGAATTAATTGGGCATGTCTGACCTATGGTGGTGGTCTTTCTTGGTCTTTTTATGGCCATCTGTAGTGCTCCTCTTTTTTTTTATAGTTGGAATTCATTATTCTTTAACATGTTCTTTGTGACCCCATCATAAGCCTCTACCCTATACCTCTCTTTATTTTTTTTTAATCTCATACTTTTGTTAACTTGTTACGACCACCTGGCACATATCACTTTTCTAGGGTGACCTGGGAGCACTGTCTTTGAAAGCAGTCCATATATATTGTTAAAAATAATTCAAAAATCAGTCCTAAATTACACCGTCATTTGTAAATAAAGACTTATTGTGGAATTTATCAGTTCTTTGTCTTCTATGGCACTGCTGTAATTTTACATTAAATCCTGAAAACATCCAGCTGGTGTCCAAAGGTCAGTATAAAAGCGTTGTTTCTAAACAAGACAGATGCCTGCATCTCTGAGCTGTTATTAAACGGCAGTCACATTAATTATTTAAAGTAGCAATTCTGGTTTAATTTAATGCATTGATAATGTGTAAGTTAAATTCAGTCACTGTGAACCTAATGAATAATAATTTATTTAGTAGTCATTCACTTTTCATATAAAAACTTCATTATAAAAGTGTAATGAAGGTTAAAGATGGGAAAATGATTGCAGTAAACTGTTTGAAGTTACTTTCCTTTTACGCTACATACTTAATTTAAAACTGGCAGCATTTCAGTTTCCAGTTTAGCTCAGTGTCTCAAAAGTGCAGATTATTTGAAATGTTGGGACCAAGCTTGGCAGCCAGCAGAAGCACAAATTCTGAACTTCTACTAAAATCAGACTAAAAACAGACATTTAAACTTCTCCAGTTTTAAATAATGCATGTGGCAAACCATAACGGTGCATTTCACATCCAAGCTGTTGAAAAAAGGTGGCAAAGCATGCTAAAACACAGCCTTCAGCTGGGAGATGTCAGTCATTGAAACAGTGAGGTGGCATTTCTTGACGCTGTGCTGCTGAAAAGCTCTGGTGGAAGACTGTGAGGTAAAGGAGGCTGAAACACGGCAAGAATGTCTTCTAGTAAGTGGAGACTACACAACTGTTCCATTTGGTACTGCCACCTGGTGGAGCAAAACAGAAATGCATGCTGATTGAGGAAGGGACACCTGGCATCACTACAATGAAGTATGTGTGTATACGTTGCACTGATACATCTGTAAATAGATTCTTTTTTCAGACTAGAAACTTTTCTTAGAAATTTCTTGCTTCACCAGGTCAAAGCTAGTACAAAGTTATTGTGCATCTTAATGTGTTTACAGGTACAGTGTTTCTCTGGTGGGTGTGGTAGATTGCCTTGAGAACTCCTCACTGATACTGCATATCAAGTTGGGGGAGGAACATATTCGCGTCTACCTGAAGTATATGGACATTACAAAAAGGAACAAAAGTTTTATAATAAGGGATAGTGGGAACTGGGGACAAACTAAAAGAGAATTCCCAGTAATGGTAGAATTCTTAGTGGAATATTGAAGTGAATAGGTAGAAAAAGAAAAGATACTTCATATATATATATATATATATATATATATATATATATATATATATATATATATATATATATATATATATAGTGTGTGCGTGTGTGTGTGTGTTATAAAAAGTTATTTAAAAAAATAAAAATATTTGTATTTTTTTCTAGTTTTCTAAATCATTATGTGATTACACATCCACATCCATACCCCTGCATGTGTAAACCTGCATTATCCAACAACCAAGGCTTGTGTTACACCATGAGCTCAGATTCAGAGACTGTCCGCACTAACTGTAGTGCAGAGGGCATCTCAGATGCAATGCAGTATGCATGTCTGTTAGCTGGGTAAGTGCCCAGCACATTGAGATGAAGAGTGCATTGAGCAATGACACTGTATTCCACACATTCCAGTGGCATATTGAGAACCGTTGTTATAAGGAACATTCTTCACTGATGGTGTTTCAGGTTGTAAAAAGCAGGATGCCATTCAGTGCCACACAACTGCATAACAGTGTTAAGTGCAGCAATGAATGATAAAGGCATAAATTATATCAGTCTGTACACCTTTCATATTCATAGCACAGCATGTACATGACACCTAGTAGTGGATTGTAATAAGTGATTGTGGTGGCCTCCCTGGGCCAACAGATCCAGAGGGACCCATAGTCAGCACAGAAGTGCAGCACTGCAACTGCTTTGAACAGAGGCTCTGCGGGCCATTTATTTATTTATTTTAAGTAAAGAAACCCTTCATTTCTTTACTTTAAAATGAACACCCCATGTGGACCCCTGTTTTAAGCTCAGTGCTGTATGAGGGGGGCTGGTGCACACTTGTTTAACCAATTCGACTGCAGTTTTCTGCTCCTTATCACAGCTGTGCAGAAAGTGTTGACTATTGAGGAAGTTACCTTTAAACAACTGGTTCTCCTGCTAACTTGTTTAGTTTATTAATGCTGCTATCTATTTTAGGAAGGAACAAACCCCTAAGATTAAAACTTGTTTTCTAGTCTTGATTGTTTGCATGAAATTTGTAATAATATTCCAAGTAAAGTGACCACTCCTGTAAAGTGAAAATGCACTAATGCTGTGATGTCTTTATTACAAAAAAGGAAGATTAATGGCACAGGCTGAGGGCTCATCTGGTTTTAAGTTTTTATGGAAAGATTCCAGGACCAGAGTTGGTAAATTGTATTCCATCTTACAATATACCTCTCAGCTGGGTCTGATTTTTACAGAACATAATCTAATTTTTGCCCTTTCTCTTGTAAATTGTTTTGACTTTCTGGTAAATCACAAATTATTACAGTATGTCAACAATGTCAAACATTTCAGTTTTATGGTTCTCATTTTTCAGGAAATCCATGTTGACGCAAAACCTGAATCAGAGCAATTATAAACTGTCCCTTATTTTGGGCTGAGGCGCCCCCTTATTTGTAGTTTTGTTTAGAATTCTTGAGCAAAGAAGTTAAGAGATATTCTCAGAAAAATAATGGCGCTTCCTTTTAGAGTTTCCTGCTGCTTGAAAATTATATGTTACCTTTCGCTCTGGAAGCTTATAGAGTACAGTCTAAATGAAATGCTGTTGAACAGTAAGCTTTTTATAGTTAATGATTTGTTGAAATCATGTTTGCCCTTATATTAATTCTACAAAGGTGGTGATCTTACTTTCTTATTAATCTTACATGAGTGTTAATGTCATGTGTTCCTGTACAGTATACAATTAGAGAAAATGTAAGTGGTTGTGTTTAATTACCAGGAAACCGGGAGGCATATATGATTGTGTAATTGTTAGGTGACATGCTGACATTCTGTTCTTCAGACGTAAGATACCTTTTTTTTTCTATTTTTCCAAGTCTTTTGAGTTTCTAATACCATGATGTAAATGGACCCCATTCCTAAGTCAAAGTATGATTAAATTTCATGAAATTACTATTGTTTCAGTCTTTAAGGTTATCCAGAGGTACTCTTCACAGCACACTCAATGTGCCCAGTATTGACTCCTTCTGCAATTTATATGACACTACATGTATCTGTAACATAACTAAGTATGAATGCAAATTCTTTTTTATAAGCCCCATTTCTCCCAGTACTATTGCACCTGTCTGGGTTTCCTTCTTCCACATTGCCCTCATTTCTGCCTGCAGATCCTGGTATTTTATGACTTTGTGTCTCTCTGTGTGTAAGATAGTGTAGCAATTTCAATGATCAATGCTACTTCTGTTCTCTTTTCATGGACTGCTATATCTGTTTTTTTCGCATCTATTTTTTGAACTGTTGGTAATGGATTATATATAATGTTTGCACAATCCCCAGTACAACAATCTTGCCACTTTATTATTATGTCTTTCAGTATACAGTTATTTTGCCATTAGTATATTAAAACCAGCAACGAGATATACCACTGTTTCCAAGTCTGTTTTACAAAACCTACATTTGTCTGTTTCTCCCACATGTTCAATGGACTTTGTAAACTAACATGTATGTAGTCCACTATCTTTGGGTACCAATATTAACCTTTCTTCTTTTGGTTTAAAGTCACCTGCCCTTAACCATTCCTGTGTTCGATCCTGATTAACATGAGGTCATTACAATAGTTTTCTATATTTGCAACTATATTTATGTATTTTCCACAATTCTTGCCTTGTCATCCGATCCTTTACCTTATATTCTTTCTTTTTTTTGGCACATTTATTTGCTGCCTGATTTTAATCTACTTCTGGTGTAATTTCCATTCCCATTTGATACCGATATGCTTCCCTTAAACTAACCAGAGAAGTGATCTTAGACTTATTCTCCTTATCTTTTAAAACTTTCACTGCATTTGGATCTTGTGAGGTCAGCAGATATATATTCAGTCCTATGATTGCAGATCTATACATGTGATCAATTTTGAGGAGGCCCATACCTCCTTCAGAAAAGGGGATATATAGTCTTGGTATACACTGATTTTTATAAATCATTTGATGAGCATGAAGCATCCTCCTTGTCTTCTGCTTTTTTGCACATGTCCAAACCACTCTAATCTGTTCTCTTTGATCTTTTATGCAATTGGAGCTACGTTGCCTTCTGCTCTTATGTCCTCATGTCGTCGTCTGTCCCACAATGTGCATCCTATCACCCTTCAGAGGCACTTAATTTCCATCACCTCTGGCTTCATCTGCTTTGCTTTTACTGCTCAGGTTTCTGTACCATACAGTAGTACTGGTCACACCACTGTCTTGTACACCACACTTTTCAGCTTCTTTGGCATTCTTCTGTCATAGACTGCACCCAAGACTGTGTCAATTGACTGCAGCCCCTCTGATTCTAGCTTTGACCTCTTCATTCAGACTTCTCTTCTCCTCAACCACCCATCCCAGATACTTGAAGCTATTTGCCAGTTCCACTATCTTCCCTTCTATCTCAATTCTCAGCTTCTTCTGATTTCCACAATTTGCTGCCATTATCACTGTGTTATCTGTGCTTAGTTTCATCCTATCGCCCTTCAGTTTTGCATTCCATTCCCCTATTCTTTAGTGAAGGTCTTGTTCAGAGTCTGCCTGTAATGCCACATCATCTACATACAGTAATTTTTGTTGATCTGTCCCCTCCAACCTGTTTGTTAATGTAGACCATCACTAGAGCTGAACCTATATTTATATGTGTGTGTGTGTGTGTGTGTGTGTGTGTGTGTGTGTGTGTGTGTGTGTGTGTGTGTGTGTGTGTGTGTGTATGCGTGTGTGTGTGTGTGTGTGTGTGTGTGTGTGTGTGTGTGTGTGTGTGTGTGTGTGTGTGTGTGTGTGTGTGTGTGTGCATATAGATCATACAGTACTTGAAGGACTTAACTATTCCAGAACACTGGTATCATCTGAGAGATATACGTGTCTCTCCAAGACATCCTGTTGATGATGCAGAAGACATTTAGATCCAAAGACTGAGTATCTCTGATACCATTTGACTTGCTGACATGCAGTAAATCCATCAGCATTTGGTCAGAGAATGCCTTTTATGCCAGACAGATTTGAGTCTGTCCATTTATGACATGCTGTTTAGGCATCGGATCCTTTTAGTAAGGTATCTTTGTGGGATTTCCAGTTTCATGAAAGTCAAGAAACAATTACACCTCCAACATATACACAGAGCACTAAGCAGTGTTTGCATGGAGTTGTCTTCATTCACTTACCTCATATGTCCTGTCACCTCCAATGCATACACAGAGCACTAAGCAGTGTTTGCATGGAGTTGTCCTCATTCACTTACCTCATATGTCCTGTCACCTCCAACACATACACATAGCACTAAGCAGTGTTTGCACGGAGTTGTCTTCATTCACTTACCTCATATGTCCTGTCACCTCCAACACATACACAGAGGACTAAGCAGTGTTTGCATGGAGTTGTCCCCATTCACTTACCTCATATGTCCTGTCACCTCCAACACATACACAGAGCACTAAGCAGTGTTTGCATGGAGTTGTCCCCATTCACTTACCTCATATGTCCTGTCACCTCCAACACATACACAGAGCACTAAGCAGTGTTTGCATGGAGTTGTCCCCATTCACTTACCTCATATGTCCTGTCACCTCCAACACATACACAGAGCACTAAGCAGTGTTTGCATGGAGTTGTCCTCATTCACTTTCCTCATATGTCCTCTTAGTAAATGAAGACAATGGCAAGGTTTGTCCAGTATGTGCACTCTCTGAAGGTCTGTCCAGTATGTGCACTCTCTGAATGTTTGTCCAGTATGTGCACTCCCTGAAGGTCTGTCCAGTATGTGCACTCTCTGAATGTTTGTCCAGTATGTGCACTCCCTGAAGGTCTGTCCAGTATGTGCACTCTCTGAATGTTTGTCCAGTATGTGCACTCTCTGAATGTTTGTCCAGTATGTGCACTCTCTGAATGTTTGTCCAGTATGTGCACTCTCTGAAGGTCTGTCCAGTATGTGCACTCTCTGAAGGTCTGTCCAGTATGTGCACTCTCTGAAGGTTTGTCCAATATGTGCATTCTCTGAAGGTTTGTCCAGTATGTGCACTCTCTGAATGTTTGTCCAGTATGTGCACTCTCTGAAGGTTTGTCCAATATGTGCACTCTCTGAAGGTCTGTCCAGTATGTGCACTCTCTGAATGTTTGTCCAGTATGTGCACTCTCTGAATGTTTGTCCAATATGTGCACTCTCTGAAGGTCTGTGCAGTATGTGCACTCTCTGAATGTTTGTCCGGTATGTGCACTCTCTGAATGTTTGTCCAATATGTGCACTCTCTGAAGGTCTGTCCAATATGTGCACTCTCTGAAGGTTTGTCCAATATGTGCACTCTCTGAAGGTCTGTCCAATATGTGCACTCTCTGAAGGTTTGTCCAGTATGTGCACTCTCAGAAGGTTTGTCCAATATGTGCAATCTCTGAATGTTTGTCCAGTATGTGCACTCTCAGAAGGTTTGTCCAATATGTGCACTCTCTGAAGGTCTGTCCAGTATGTGCATTCTCTGAAGGTTTGTCCAGTATGTGCACTCTCCGAAGGTTTGTCCAATATGTGCACTCTCTGAATGTTTGTCCAATATGTGAACTCTCTGAAGGTCTGTCCAGTATGTGCACTCTCTGAAGGTCTGTCCAGTATGTGCACTCTCTGAAGGTTTGTCCAGTATGTGCACTCTCTGAAGGTCTGTCCAGTATGTGCACTCTCTGAAGGTCTGTCCAGTATGTGCACTCTCTGAAGGTTTGTCCAGTATGTGCACTCTCTGAAGGTCTGTCCAGTATGTGCACTCTCCGAAGGTTTGTCCAATATGTGCACTCTCTGAATGTTTGTCCAGTATGTGCACTCTCTGAAGGTTTTGGCTCAATACAGCAAATACCATAGTGCACTGACCTCAACCTGAACCATAATGCTAACTGTTATAGAGTGAGTAGTAACGTTTTCCTTACAGCATACTGGATATCTAGTACTGTTATACAGTGAGTAGTAATATTTTCCTTACAGCATACTGGATATCTAGTACTGTTATATAGTGAGTAGTAATGTTTTCCTTACAGCATACTCGATATCTAGTACTGTTATATAGTGAGTAGTAATGTTTTCCTTACAACATACTGGATATCTAGTACTGTTGCTTTTAGTAACATGTTCAGTGCTTCCGCAAACTGTGTGAGACTTGAACCTTGTTGTTTACTGAAGACAATCCATTTACATTACGTATCACAATATGTATGACAGTGATAGTCATACCAAACCGTTAAACTTTAAAGCAGTTATTTGAAAAGGAAAAAAAATAATAACAGTGGATGAGGTAACACATGCCAAAGGTCATCAGCTCTCAGATTTTATGCTGTGGAGTGAGCTGCAATAATATTTGGCAGTCACTGCATGTAGTAGACACTGATTTGATTCTTGATGGCAGTCTGATAATGTGCAGAATACTGAAATGTTCTGGTGGGCAGCCAGAAGGGCAGAGTTCATGAAGTCAACCACAAAAATAAACTGCCGGGCACTTCTTAGCATCATAGCGTCATGATCATAACGTATACCAACAACAGATTTGTCCCCTGACATCAGAGTTAAATTAGAGCTGGCAAACATCAATCTTTGCCTTCCTACTTAAGGAAATAGGCACAAATTCTTTTCTTAGGCTTGCTATTCTAAACCAGAGGAAAAAATGTGCATTTCTCAGTATTTAGCAATACAGTATCTGGGAAAGGCTCGTACAAATCCAAACAGTATTTACTGCTTGACAAGAAAGATTAATTTATATGACTGCATTATGCTAGCTTTATTTCTGCATACCACTAACAGAAAAACAATGTCAGCTGCACACCAAATAAGGCTGAACTGGTGTAGAGTAAAAAGTAATGATATAAAAATAGATCAGATAACACATGAGAAAAAGCATAATGGTCCTACTGTACCTATTGTATCTTAGTTCAGATGTCTTTCATCCATTCTTGCGTTCATCAATACTCCTTTCAGTGAAATGCAAAAATCATATCTTACAGAAATAACATATTGTTGAATCCAGGCTACTTCAGAAAAGTAAACAGCCTTATTTTTGCACCCCCGTTTTGGAAGCTTTACTGCCTACACTTGCTCCACAATTTTGAGGTTGCATGAGGAGACCCTCTGAAAAAAAGGGGTGGGGAAAACTTAAGGTTTTGCAACCACAAGTTTTAATATTTAAGTAGGGGTCATGCAGCCCTCCATACTAGAGCCTTGTGGTAGTGCAGTTATAGACTAATGTTTTTAGACAGATAATTAAGGATCATGGCATGATGTTCATCAAGCCTTATTTAAAAGATGATGTATGAAGTATTTAGTGGTTATGCAAAGTTACTCAGTTTCAACCTTCTTGGGAGGAATAATATACCACAGATCCTGTCCACATAGTAGACCTAAGTTTCATTATTGTCCATGTAGTTCTGTATGCCATCAGTTACTGGCAAGCATTTTCCAGTGCAAAGATTCATAGGACTGATTGGACTCGCAATTTCAAGCCAATTGACTGTTTATGATTATTAATGCCTTGTCAGTGCCCACTCTTAGGCTGTACCCCCTTCCTCTAGGAAGGCTAAGTGAGTCAAGCTGGGGTGAATTTGTAGGTACCTATTCATTCATTCATTTAGATTCCATCTGAAGGATACAATGAAAAAACATGCTGCCCACAATCTGTTAATTCTGTCTGATATGAACTCAACACCTGTGGGGGGCATGGGGTGAGGTTAACAAACTTCAGACAATGGGTGTGTCCAGCCTTTGTTTTGAGGAGACCTTTGTTAATTGGATGTGCTGCTGTGGTCCCGTGGGGATCGGTCTTCCATGTTTCTTCTTGTGTAGAGCAGTCTCCAGTGATTGAGCCTATAGGTGAGCATCCTTCTGCTAGTGTCCTAGAAGAGTGAATTTAACTAAATAAATTTGAAGGTCAAATCTTAAAAACATTTTTAAAATAACGGTTTAGTCTAGGGTAGACAAAGAATACCTCTCAGACACTGTGTGAACTACAAGAGCACTGAGTCTGCAAGCTTTGTTTTCTACCCTGAACTAAAATTTTATTTTAGTAACAATTTTAAGATATGATCTTCAATTTTATTTAGCTAAATTAGCTTTTATAGGACACTAGTAGAAAGGCACAATGAATTGATGACTCCTCAAAACAAAGGCCGGGCACTCACTTTAACTGAAGTTTGTTTCCAGTCTGAAGGATGATATATATTGTACTGCTTAATTTGAAAGTATGGTCTGCTCCAGAGGAAGGCATTCTGTAATGAATCTCTCTTGCCATTGTGTTTTATTTATCTACTGGGTAAATTTAGGTTCTTAGTCCTGTTATCTGTAGAACTTGCAGAGATAGAGGAGATCCAGGGCAACTGGATCTCTAATGGCACAGAAGACAAAGCATAGATTTTCCTTCAATAGTCTATAAGACACTGAATAAAGGGACAGTGCCTTCAGTGTCTCTTGGTAACTCAGGGTCTTTAACCCTGTGATGTCTTAGCTAGGAACCTCTGAGGTCTCCGGTGATTTGTATTTGTTTGATATATCTTGTAAGTTACATCCCAATGAGTTTCTTTTACTCAAGAACTGGCTGTAAATTTTGAATATAAAGGAACAATGATCTTTTTAGCACTGAATGATATTTCCTAGGCGATTAGCTTTGCTATATTTTGACTATTAGTGTCACATGTTGATCAAAAGAGAGGGATTTATTTACCCAGTGTCCGTAATAACATTTTCATAATTTGGAGTGGAATATTGTCTATACTGTTTGCTGAAGGGAGTGGTTGTCTACTAAATGTGACAATATTTCACTTTGTTGCATTTAATTTGGACCCATTTCAGTATAACAGCTATTTACAATTGAAATATTTTGTTTAAGGGTTAGGCTATCACAGACAGACATGACAATAGCTCCAACTTTGTATTTTTGTGCAAACTTAGTTAGCCAGTGACCTTGGCTTCTGGTCTGCAGATAAGAAAAGTAAAGGGTGAAAATGAGGAGTCCTGACATTGACCCCTGAAGAATGCCATTGGTCATCTTCATACTTTTTGAAAAACACCTGCAACTTGTTGTGTGTTGTGGGTTTTTTGTCAGTTTGCTATTCCCCTTGCCATGTACAGATGTATTTTAAAAGAATTAAGCTAACATACAATGCCTACATGTGCTATGGTGTCAAACTCCTTGGCCCAGACATGACCAGCATTGAAAGCATGTGTAGCCCTCTCAAAGAAGTTAACTAAATTCATTAGGCATTTTGTCTTCCCTTGATCAAACCAGTCCACTATGAGGCAAGTCTAATGAGGTTTTTGACATCGTAGTTTATAAGGTCAGTTTTAGCACATTCCATGGCTTCACAGCAGGGACTGATCAGTCTGATGTCTGATTACAGTCTGATGAGTCTGATGAGTCTGTAATTCCCTGCATCAGTAGTAGGGTCCTCTTTAAGCAGGGACACCACCACTGCAATGTGCCAGACTTCAGTGACAAAACCCGTAGGTAAACTTGAGTCAAACAGTTTGAGAAGTGGCTGTGCCACAGCATGCTTAGCACTGATTTATTAAACAACTAGGCATATTGTCAGGCCCGTGAGTATGTTTGGTGTTAGAAAGCACCTTCAGTACATGGTTCTTTGTGATAATAGGTGGCTTAAGAGATTTTGGAAAGCAGTTTCTTGGAAAAGTGAGCAGTAAAGTTGTTTGCTGTTACACTGGCAATGTCTTTTAGGTCTGAATACGTAGTGCCATTTTGAATAAGTAATGCTGGATGTTATCCCTTCATTTCCTGATGTAAATGAACAAGGATTTGTAATAATCATCAGGTTCAGTTGATAATTTGCATTAATTTACTGCTTTAGCAGACCTAATGGTATTTTTCAAGTTTTTAGTAATATTTCTGCCACTATCCTTGATATGAGGAGTTTTAAATCTGCTGGAAACTTTAAGGATTTTTTTTTATGTTATTGTAAAATATTTTCTTGATGTTAGAGGTTCTACTGGGAAAGTTTTTTTTTTGAATTTCCCATTGTTTTGTGGGACTGCCAGGTCCATACATTTATTTAAATGAGCATATAACTCCTTTTTGGAAGGTATCAGATGTGTCATCATAGAAGATGATGCTGCCATGAGAATTATGAATCCTTATCATAGAGTCTGATGAGGCTATTATGTTTGAAATTAATTCTGAGATATTAAATACAGGGACTTTGGAGATCTTTTAAGGTTAAATTCACTAGTTTATGGTCCGATTTAATTGGGGAATGTGATACCATGAGAATAATGCATGAAGTTACTATGTTTGTAAAGACCAGATCACAAATGTTATGTTTTCTAGTGGGTTTGTTAATTATTTTATTCTGAGAGATTTTGTTTATCAAAAATAAGAACTTCTGAGCATATCCTACATTGAGAGTGTAGGTGCTCCAGTTTATTGAGGAGTAGTTTAAATTTCTTAATACAATAGATTTCTTGTTTATAGGGAGTTGACCAAGTGCATTTTGGAATATTACATGATTATCAATTATCTTGAAAGGTGTTCTGTTACAGGCTGTAAGTTGATAGTTTGCCATGTTTAGAGTGATCTGGAGTTTTATGATTTTTGTTTGCAAGTTTTGGGAGTCTGCTTGAAGGTGATACATTCCTTAACAAATATGGAGATGCCACCACATTTGTTATTGGGACTGAAGGCAAGGTAAACACAAGACTCTGGTATGGAGGGAATGCTTTCTTTACATTTAAACTCTCTCTCAGTAACTACACAAATAAGGATGTGTTTCAAATGCCAGACAGCCTCAATGTCAGACAATTTGCTGTTGAGACTTGTGGCATTGAATAGAGCTACCTTAATGTAATTCAGGTTTGGTTTTGTTATATTTATTGTGATGGAATGTTCTTTACCTGGACTCTGTCTAAAAATGGCAGTATAGGGGCATCAAAGACTTTTGCCAGTATTTAGAAGCCCAGGAATGAGAGGTGCAGGCTATCTGTTGGGAAGTACATTGTACTATTGAGCTTCTTGTCCCATGCTGACACAGGCTGGATCCCTCTGGAATGACATCAGCAATTATCCAATCGTTGAAGTCAAATATCTCTTCTTTGTACATAGCCATCATTCTTGGAGAAAGATTCCACTCAAGACCAGTGTATTGCCTATTTTTGTCACATGCATGAAGAGTTCCAGTATGTTAGTCTGGAGGTCCCTCAGGCTTTTGCATCCTAAGTCTTTCACTCCAAACACCACCATGTGGAAGTGACTGATCTGTAGACAGTCATTATCATCAATACAAAATCTCTTCTCATTGTGTAAAAATATTTAAGCTTATTATGATTCACAAATATATTATCAAGTTTCTGTGAAGGAACTGGTGTGCCTCTGCCTTTTTTTAATTTCTCCAGTCTTTTGGGTTTCTAATACCATGACAGGAATGGACCCCATTCCTAAGTCAAAGTACGATTAAAGTTCATAAAATTAGTATTGTTTCAATTTGATGTCAGCCAAAAGTGCTTTTTGCAGCATCCACAATGTGCCCAGTAATGACTCCTTCTGCAATTCATATGGAGTTACTTGTACTGGTAACATATCTAAATACCACTGTAGATTCTTTTTTATAAGACCAGTTGCTCCTGTTACTATTGGAACTGTCTGGGTATCCTACGCTAATTTGGTGGTGTACCATTGGGAGGAGGGGTTTGTTTTTAACACGGCTTTTTTCTAGCATGTCCGGTTGTATAGACGTTTTGTAGACGATATTCTAATCATTTGGGATGCTGATATGAACTTGTTGCAGGAATTTATATCCTACCTAGGTACTACTACAGCTTTTCTGAAATTTACTATGGAATCTTCCGCACATGAAATACACTTTTTAGATGTAACTATTAGTAAGAATGAGAGGGGAAGATTGTCTACCTCACTTTATAGAAAAACCTGCTGGAGGAATGCCTTACTACATTTTGGCAGCATGCATCCTCGTTTCATTTTTCCTAATGTTGTTAATAGTCAATATCTCAGGATTAGTAATATCTGTAGAGATCCTGTGGATAGATTATCACAACTTAAACTCTTAGACAAACTTTTTCTAGATAGAGGATATACAAAAGAGGTCATAAATGATGTAAGGGGAAGTTTGGCATGTAGTTCTTTTGATATTTCGAAAGGCAGTAAAGTTTATAACAATCGAAAGATATGGAGTAAAGATAGAGACATGGGGAGGTTGAACATACCCCAGTCAGGCCGTTTGGCTGTTACCATTAGGTATACTAATGATAACAAGAATATTACAGGGATTATAAAGAAAAACTGGAATGTTTTAACAACAGATCAATGCCTTTCTGACCTACTAGGGAGTACTCCTTGCTTTAGGTATAAGAACAGCAAAAACTTGAAAAGGTTACTTTGTATAGAGAGATTCAATGAAGGTTTGGATAAGAATCCAAGGGGTATAAATTATGGTATGCATCCATGTAATAATTGCAATTTATGTAAGTACATTACTAGGAAACAAGATTTTGTACATCCTAGCATGGCTTATATGTTTGCCCCTCGATTCTATGCCTCGTGTAACAGCACCAATTTAATATACCTGGCTACCTGTATGAAATGTACAGCTTTCTATGTGGGTATGACCTCTAGAAAGCTTAAGGAGAGGATATATAATCATATCTATGACATTAGCAAGTCAGTCTCTACCAATGCACTAGCAAAACATGTTACCCCTTATCCTGAACATGTTTTTTCATTTAGAGTTTTGCAAATTGTTAAATTAAATAGACGAGGGGGTGATAGTTTTAATTCTCTTGAATCATTTGAATTAGGCTGGATTTTTAAATTAAGAGCCCACATTGAGCCTGGTATAAATCAATATGTTAGTATCAGAGCAGCTCTAGTAGCTTGCAGGTAGATGGATGTTTATTTCATTTTATTTCATTTCATTTTATTTTGTTTTATTTTCATAAATGTATACATACATTTTTTCCACATATATATAGTGTAGTTTATATACATTGTTTAGATGTTAATATATCTTTATATCGTTCTGATGCAGCTTACTAAGGTTTTTTGATGTCTCTGTGACACATAGAGCTTTGTTAAATATACAGCGTTTTTACATCTTGCTTTGATTAATTAATTGTTTAATTGATCTTGATTAATATGTTAATTATGTCAATTTGTGTTTTGAGGGTTGTATATATAAGCATTTGTGAAATGCTTTTAGTTAAACCTGAAGAAGCATGTATTTGAACACGTGAAAGCTCTCGTTTTATTACAAGTTTACTTTATTTGATATACATACTTTCATTGTGGTGGTCCTGTTTCCACTGTTTTATCTACAGTCTGCTTGAAGGTGATACATTCCTTAACAAATATGGAGATGCCACCACATTTGTTATTGGGACTGAAGGCAAGGTAAACACAAGACTCTGGTATGGAGGGAATGCTTTCTTTACATTTAAACTCTCTCTCAGTAACTACACAAATAAGGATGTGTTTCAAATGCCAGACAGCCTCGATGTCAGACAATTTGCTGTTGAGACTTTTGGCATTGAATAGAGCTTCCTTAATGTAATTCAGGTTTGGTTTTGTTATATTCATTGTGATGGAATGTTCTTTACCTGGACTCTGTCTAAAAATGGCAGTATAGGGGCATCAAAGGCTTTTGCCAGTATTTAGAAGCCCAGGAATGAGAGGTGCAGGCTATCTGTTGGGAAGTACATTGTACTATTGAGCTTCTTGTCCCATGCTGACACAGGCTGGATCCCTCTGGAATGACATCAGCAATTATCCAATCGTTGAAGTCAAATATCTCTTCTTTGTACATAGCCATCATTCTTGGAGAAAGATTCCACTCAAGACCAGTGTACTGCCTATTTTTGTCACATGCATGAAGAGTTCCAGTATGTTAGTCTGGAGGTCCCTCAGGCTTTTGCATCCTAAGTCTTTCACTCCAAACACCACCATGTGGAAGTGACTGATCTGTAGACAGTCATTATCATCAATACAAAATCTCTTCTCATTGTGTAAAAATATTTAAGCTTATTATGATTCACAAATATATTATCAAGTTTCTGTGAAGGAACTGGTGTGCCTCTGCCTTTTTTTAATGTCTCCAGTCTTTTGGGTTTCTAATACCATGACAGGAATGGACCCCATTCCTAAGTCAAAGTACGATTAAAGTTCATAAAATTAGTATTGTTTCAATTTGATGTCAGCCAAAAGTGCTTTTTGCAGCATCCACAATGTGCCCAGTAATGACTCCTTCTGCAATTCATATGGAGTTACTTGTACTGGTAACATATCTAAATACCACTGTAGATTCTTTTTTATAAGACCAATTGCTCCTGCTACTATTGGAACTGTCTGGGTATCTTTCTTCCACATTGCTCTCATTTCTGCCTGCAGATCCTGATATTTTATGACCTTGTATCTCTCTGTATGCAAGATACTGTAGTCACTGGGTGTGGCAATTTCAATGATCAATGCTACTTTTGTCTTCTTTTCATGGACCACTATATCCAGTTTTCTAGCATCTATCTTTTGAACTGTTGGTAATGGGTGATCCCATGTGATGTAGACTTCATCATTTTCTATGATGCTTTGTGGCTCATGTTTCCAGTGTTTTTCAGCCACTTCACTACTATAATGTTTGCACAATGCCCAGTGCAACAGTCTTGCCACATTATTATGCCTTTCAGTATACAGTCCTCCTGCTATTAGTGTCACAACCAGCAACGGGGTGTGCGACTGTTTCCAATTTGATTTTACCAAACCTTCATTTGTCTCTTTCTCCCACATGTTCATTGGAGTTTGTAAACCAGCATGTACATTGCCCACTATCTTGGGCTGCCAGTATTAACCGGGTCTATATTATAAATTCGACCAACCAAAATGTTGACTTAACTTTCATAGACACCTAAATGTCAAAGCTGCACTTCATCAAATGGCCAAATCATGGAATTTTTTTCCAAGGGAAAGAAATCAGTTGGCCATTCTGTTACATCTGCCCTTTTCCCAACTGTAGTACGATCTCAGAATTAGTATATTTAGTTAGGGGGGGGTGTGGGGGACAAAGCCCCCACTTAATAGTGTTTATTGTAATGTGGTGTCCGTTGTTGGCGAATGATTTCATTCTGTTGGAAAGAAATTGATGATTTGGAGTTTCGATGAAGTGCAGCTTCGACATTTAGGTGTCGATCAAATATAAGTCGACATTTTGGTTGTTCGACTTTATAATATAGACCCTATCAATCTTTCATCTCTTGGTTTGAATTTGCCTCTCCTTAACCATTCCTGCATTCATTCCTGATCAACATGAGGTTTTTCCAGAAGTTTTCTATACTTGCAACTATATTTATGCATTTTCCACATTTCTTGCCTTCTCATCTGGTCCTTCACCTTATAGTCTTTCTTTTGTTTTTTGGCACATTCAGTTGCTGATTGATTTTTATCTACTTCTGGTTTGATTTCCATTCCTGCTTGACACGGATATGGTTGCTAGATTAAGCAAAGAAGTCATCTGAGATTTATTTTCCTCTTGTTTCAAAACTTTCACTATGTTTCAGACTTGTGAGGTCAGTAGATATGTGTGGAGTCCTACAATTCCAGATCTATACATGTAATCAATTTCAAGGAGGCCCATCCCTCCTTCGGAATGGGGAATGTATAATCTTGGTATGCAATGATTTTTATAAATCATTTGATGAGCATGAAGCATCCTTCTTGTTTTCCTGTCTAATCTATCCAACATGTTTTGGGGCCAGTCAATCACTCCAAAAGTGTAAGTTAGGACAGGAAGAGCAAATTGGTTTAGAACATGGATTTTATTCCTAGATGTCAATGCTGTTTTCAGGATTCATTTAAGTCTTCTAAAGTATTCCTTACTAAGTTTTATTTGCATTTGTTTATGTTTTATTGTTGATCCTTCATCAATACACAAATATTTATACACTCCCTCTTGCTCAAGTTCTTTTATATCACATTCTTGTCCCAAACTGATGTTTTCTTGGTGGTGCAGTTTTCCTACTTTAAAGGTTGCTTTTGCACATTTATCAAGACCAAATGACATTCTTATATAATCCGAAAAAGTTTTGATAACTTACAGTTGTGCTTTCAGTTCCTCATCTGATGAGCTTTACAGTTTTTAATTATCAACAAAGAGAAGATGGGAAGTCTTTACACTTTATTTTCTAGAAGCCAAATTATAACAATGGCCTAAGCTGTTAAGTAGACAGCTTAATGGGTTAAGGGCAAGGCAGAATAACAGTGGTGACAGGGAATCACCCTGGAATATCCCCCTTATCCCTGGAATAATAATTTGTCCTTTATCATGGCTTCGTTGCAAAGGGGTCTGCCACTGTTTCATGGTCACTGTAATGTAGTTGATCAGTGTAGGATGTATCTTATACATTTTTAAGCACTCTTTTATCCATGAATGAGGGATTTTATCAAATGCTTTTTTAAAGTCAATCCATGCCATACTTAGATCATTCCCCTTTTTACAGTTCTCCACTATGACTTTAATTAACAACAAATGACCCTTTGTTCCATATGACTTTATTTTATTGCCCTTTTGTTCTACTGCCATAACTGAGTTTTCTTCTAAATGACTATAAACTCTGTTGGCATCAATTCCTGTGTATAGTTTATACGTCGTCAGAAGGCAAGCTATTGGTCTATAGTTTTTAGGGTAGCTTGGAGGTTCACTCTTAAGTAGTAGCATTGTTTTTGTATTGTTAGCCAGGCTGGTGTCTGTTCGGGGTGTGCATATAAATAGTTCTTACTCATTGCTAAATCCTCATGCAAATATGTTAATTCTTTTACCCAAAGTTAGGTACTGCATCTGGGCCTGGCATTTTCCAGTTGGAGACTTTTCTTAACGTTGCTTCGATCGCTCTGGCTGTTACTTCATCCCATTTCAAATTCTGTACCTTTAAACCTCTTATTCTTTTTTTACATCTTCTATCCATTTAGCATCTTTGTTATGTTTCGCAGGATCTTCATAGATACTTCTCCAAAATGTAACTATTTCTTCTTTTTTTTGGTGGAGTCTCAATTCCTTTAACCTTATTTTCCAACTCTCTATAACATTTTTTGGGGTCATCAGTAAATTGCTTATTCTGTACTTTTTCTTTATATTTATCTGGGTATCTGCTGTTTTTCCACCTGTGCTGAGATTTTTAGCTTGTTATTTGCAATAGTGTATGATAGATCCTGGTCTGTTCTAATACTGCACATTGCTTTTATTCCATCTAGCTTTCTTAGTATTTTTGTTGATATGTTCCCGCTTCTATATTCTCCTAACAGTGATACTTCTTGTCTTAACTACTTTATAGTGTTCTCTGTCCGATACTTCCATGATGGTATTCAATTTTTCCCCCTTCCTTTACTTCACTACCCTGTTTTCTTGAAGTAGGACTTTATCTGTTATTAATTTAGCTGCACAGTAATATATCCTCTTTACTGCTATTATATTGCATGGATCTCTGTGGACGGTCCTAATTACTGTGTTAGTTTTATCAAACATCTGACTTTTGATTTTTATTAACCTTCTGCAATCTATTTATTTCATTTATTTTAATATGTCTGTCTCTATTAAATCAAGCAAGTCTTCTCTTAGCTTGTTTTCTTCTAAACTGAGGGCACATTTTTTTATTTTCCATTTCCTGCAGGCATTCTACAGAAGGTTTTGTAGCATCATCTTGTGGCACATTCTCTTCAATTTCCTCCTGTGCCATCTGTTGTTTTGTCATATGGGAACTTACTGGCCTATCATTCCTCAACATTGACTGTGTCAGTTTCCACAGTTTCCTGTTCCTTTCCTTGCTATCCAGCTTCAAGTGAATATTTATACTGGTTTCCTGTGGAAGGTTCCAAATTATCTTCATATGGCACCTGATCAGTTGCTTCCCATTCTACAGGTTTCCCCTTAGTTTGGGTATCCATTGCCCTATCCTGCTGTGGTGCTTTCTGAATTAGATTTTTTGCACTGAATCCTTCACTATGCAGGTACTCCATAACCTCTATTTCTATTTTTTTTAATTCTTCATAACTAATCTCCTTTTGAACTTTTCCTGTTTGTCTTCTTATTTTTTGTATTGTAAAGTTTTCTATTGCCTGTATTAAACCTCCAGATTTTTTCTTCGGATGTCTCCTGATCTTCCTGCTCTCCTTACTTTGGGGACTCACTCCATTATGCTGTGACGTAACCTGTGTTAGACCTTCTACACCAAATCCTTCACTTCGCAGGCACTCCATAACTTCAGCTTCTATTTTTTTAACTTCTACTTTACTAATCTTCTTTTCTACATTCCACCTTTGTGATATTATTTTTTATTGTGAAATTTTCCATATCTGGATGCCTTTGCCTGTATTTGTCTTCAAATATCTTTGGGGCTGCCTTCTTTATATTGATTAAGGTGGTTTTCTCCTTTGCATAACTATTGCACCATATCAAAGCTGTCTTTCTTTCCCGTGTCCATATTTCTTTTTTATACTTTTCAAATATCTCTAGGTTTTGTTGTTTATATTTTTGCACTTCCTCAGATGCTTCTTTTTCCAAATACATCAACGTTTCATGATCCATATACTGTTTTTCACAAATCTGTTGTATTAATGAACTCACATTTTCATTTGAAGCTTCTGACAGTTTTTCCTGTGGAAGTATTTTTCTTTCCTGTAATTTCTCTCTTAATCATTTTGTATATTTTGTGCCTGGAAATTCTGGGATTTTTACATAATGGTAACAATACATAATTTCTTTCTTATCCTCAGTAGTCCACTTTATTGTCTTTATGGCTCTTCTTTGTCCTATTAGTTTTTTGTGATTTTTGTGGACTACTACTTCCTTCTACAATGGGGAGGGGGCATCCTCCCCCTGGGCCTGGCCTAGCTGCATTGTAGGAACATTTCTGTATTTTGAGGATTCTACACTGTCAGCTTTTCCAGTTCTGGCACCCAACTCTCCTTTTTAGTTTTTGACCACTTCTGTCGATGATATATGCTATATAAATACAGTCTATATATCAGTGTCATCTTGGTGAGATTTTGTGAAAAACATGGTCCATCTTGTGAAGGTACTAACCAAGACTTGAGGATGAATTCAATTCTAGCAATACTACTCTCCTTTACTTGCTGACCTACCATCTCTCCATTCTGTTGTAAGTTTGGAATGAATATGTAGAAGGTGAATAACTGTGGAGCAGTATTCTTAGTTTTGAAAATGTACTCATTATTTAGATTTTCAGCACACCAAAAACATTGTCTTAGAATATGTTATTCAAACTTATTTCTTGTAAATTATTTCAAAGCTGATATGAGGTTTTCTTTTACTTATTTGATAGAGATTATAACAACATTATAGATGGCATATTGTTCAAATGACCTAAAAATGGGCACTTTGTTGGGAGCAGCAGGAGGGGGCCCCTTCCATTTATTTGAAAATGTGGAAGAGATGATAGCTGAGGATATAATACACTGTGGGGTTGGGATGATATAACTAGGTCTGAAAGACTTTGGCTTCTGAGATGAAACAATGTCCTCAGATTAGCAGATGATGCTCAGGAGGAACATTGGGATGTTGAGAAAGCGGAGGAGGTGCTATCTTGGTAGGAAGAGTTAACAAAATTCAAATACTCAATTTTCATAGAATCTTACATGTTGTGAGTTGTATTTTGTTGAGATTAGGTAGTGCTTGGATTGTTAAGGTCCAAAAAGTTTATTGCAGTTTTGTATGGAGTAGGAAGCAGAGTTGGATTTTAGTTATGAGAGGTCTAGAAACACAAAGGAGATGCAGGCTGGGAAATGACTGATTTACAGTCATATTTAGTTTCTGTAGTGATGGCATAGATGGGAGCATAGCTGGTTTTAGTCACATGTGGACCACAGCAAGTTATTGTATCTTGTTTTTTACGTCTGTAAAAGTAACAAAAGCTAGTACAACAATCTTGTCTACTTAATAAACCAGATAGGTAATAACTCTTATTTATACCTCCTTTAAAATTCAAAGATGCCTCTAGTTATAGTAACAGTATTTTATCAAATAACAGGCTTCACAATTCCATTAAATATTTTACCACTGATATACTGCTCCTGGCTTAGTTGAACCCAGCTGGGGAACTTTTTCTCCATTAAAGCTAACAACATTGCCAGCTTTAGGCAACTGCAATATCTGTGGCTGCAAGGGGCCCCCATAATCATCCTTGACTGTGCGGGAGGCCCACAAAAGTTGCTGCTAGATGGGGAAAAATGAGGAGGAAAAAAAATGTATCAGTTTCCTGATATTGCTCTTTAACCTGGATAAGACTGTGCTATGACCCTGCCTGGATTACGCTGATAATGACCAAGAGCAAGATACACACTAGAGAGATCAGCAGCCCAGAGTGACCGATCTCAGTGCATAACTTACATTTTAAGAAAAGCTGATGCTTCCTATCTTCATGAATGTTCTTCTCTTTCAGGGAATTTTATAAATGCTGGCATAATCAGATACTATAACTCTGCACTTCCTTACTCGAGAATTCTGGGAAGAGCCAATAATAATGTCAGAATAAAGGCTCAAAATCAGAAATGTATTTTAAATATTACTCTAATTCACTTAAAAAGTTAATAGAATAACACCTTTTGCATCGACATGCATTTTTTGGATGATAATAACTATAAAACTCAGATGTCGGGATTTATCGACTGTAATCCTAAATGATTTACCAGCAATTCAAACCTTTATATGAAGGAGAGAGCAAAATCAGAGAAGGTCTGTGAAATCAGAGACAGTAACAGGTATGCATTACTCCTCAATGAGGTAAATAAAAGTGACTTATCCTTGCTGTTGTTTGATGACTGCTAAACGGCAGGCACCTATCTAATCTAGCAGTACCATTGTTACACAATGTACTGCTGTTTGCTGAAATAAGTTCAGAACTAGTACTGCTATAGCTTCTGTGTGTGTGTGTGTGTGTGTGTGTGTGTGTGTGTGTGTGTGTGTATATATATATATATATATATATATATATATATATATATATATATATATATAGATATATATATATATATATATATGTGTGTGTGTGTGTGTGTGTGTGTGTGTGTGTGTGTGTAGTATCATAGATTGTTATCTGCCCATACACCAGATAATGCCAGGACACATACATTATTCTTCTGGGTAACAGTAAAACATGCAGCTAACAAGTAATTAGACATAAAATATATCACAATCCATTCAGACACTTTGACCTTCTACATGTTTGGCGGTAGCCACTCCCCAGACTGTATAAATATATACGGGAGGGGGGGGTTCCTTAATCATCCTTGACTGTGTGGGGGCCCCACAAAAGCTGTTGCTGGTTGTGGAAAAAGAGGAGAAAAAAATGTATTACTTTTCTGATTATACTCTGTAGCCTAAACAGGACTGTGATATGACCCTCTTAGGATAAAGCTGATAATGGCCTCTGCTCTCAACCCCACCCATTCTAAAACCAGACCTGCTCAGATGTGTGTGTACAGAAAGCTGCTGTAGGTTATGTGGGGGGCTGGGGATTGTGTGGTTATTACTTACTTACTTTTCATCACTTTCAAACCTTAGAGGTGTGCACAGGAGGTCATTATAGCTTGTGTTTGGGCTGAGGCCAGTGTGGTCATTGTTTCTTTTACTTTTTTCATATACCTTAGAGGTGTACAAAGATAGTTAATGTAGCTTGTGTATGGGGCAGTGTATTGTCTAGGTTCAAAGGTTCATAGGTAGTTACTACACTATCTGCCCAAGGGCATTTATAATCCTAGCTAGAGTGTGTCGGCTTTCACCACCCCATTGATTAATTAACTGATCCTCTGTCAAGCAGAGCCAATGAAGTGATCTCAGGGGTGTATTTTCTGTTACCCATCAACTCATCAAGGTTTCTCTTGAAGAGTGTTAGTGAGGGGCTCTGCCTGATGTAATTTGGAATTTTGTTCCAAATCATGGGGAGTCTCTGTGACAGGAATCTATCCCTCCAGCATGTTCTATTTATTGTTGTGGTGAGGTTTAGCTCACTAGAGCGAGTGGCTCGCAGTGGCTTGGATTTCTTTAGGTGGAGCATGTCCATCAATCCTGAGTTGGACATGGCTTTGTAAGTCAGGCAGAGATCACCTCTGAGTAAGCGATATGCCATTGAGTACAGCCCGAGTTTTTTCAGTCGGGCTGCATAGGACATATATTTGAGACTAGTAATCCTCTTGGTGAGGTGCTTTTGTGGTCATTCCAGCTGTTGGAAGTGTCTTCTGAGGTACATCCCAAATGGGGCATTGTACTCTATGATGGGTCTAATGAGTGATGAGTAGAGGGGCACTACAACCTCTTTAGTTCTTGTTGCGAACCCTTTAGTGATTATGGATTTTCCTGTTTTCCACTGTTTTGGGGTCCTTTGAACTGAGCCACATGATTTGTATAATTTGCTTAATTGTAGGAAATTGGAGGGTTCTTTCAAATATACTTCTGCATATAGCTCACCAGTTAGGTAGTCACAAATATCTGGCCATGTATTAATCTCTATTGACATGTGCTGTAAGTTTCTGTGTCCCCTTCTGCTGCCAACATGATTGCTTTAGGAACTCTGCAGCAGGCAGCCCTTGACTTATGCTTACTAACAATCACTTATTATTTTGTTAGACTTCTAGTAGGAGATGTAAATACATATTAAATTTGGGGACTAATCTCTGACACACTGTATACAGTTGTAAGCAGCTTAACACAACAAACACACAGTATACTCACTTTACCCAAGTTTAAGAAATCATTACCTAAGCTACCAAGATCTCCTATAGACAGACCTCTGTCACATGACACTACAGACCCTAACGCATGTTCTCTTCACCACTGACCACAACAAAAGTGAGTCATCCTTGCTCCATGCCTACTCCCATAAGAGCTGCTGAGGTTTTAGCCACACGTGGTAATGTACTAATAGGTGATTCTACTTAGGCGCACTGATGCTGCACTCACCAGTCTGTGCAGGGATAGAGTAATGGTCATATGTCCTTCTGTTGCCTCAGTTTATGATGTGATACCCCAGCTACAAGTAAGCTTATTGTCTTCTGTGTTAGAATAAATAACCTTAGATGTCCTGCTCTCAGGAAGATGTACACAGTTGTACTTAGCTATTGTATGCATGTGTATGAGACGGGTAAGATACTTGTCTTAAATTATGCCATAGCTTCAAAGAAAAGTAATGCCTTCCATCAGCTGGCTTATTAAGTGATATTATTGAAGGGAACCCAATTTGTGTTTGCATGGAAGGCAAAAATTGACAGACTAGCCTGCTTTCTAGGAATAGCCTTCACCTCTCTCCTCAAGGTTTTCATATAGTACCTATTCCCATAATGCATTCTTTAGAAAACATTCATTTTTAGTGCACATTCAAACCTAACAAATTCTAATTTGGTATGCATTAAGGTAGCTCTGCTCAATTCTAGGAGTCTGAACAATAAGTTGATTGATGTGGAGGCCTTCCTGATGCTAAAAAACATTCATTTATTTTATTTTTTATTAAACATTTGTTTACTGGGAATGCCTGACTGGGACATAGCCTATTTTCAGCGAAGGCTCAGAGAGAAACACTCCAGCTGCATGTCTTTGGAATGTGCAAGGAAACTGGAGCACCCAGAGGAAACCTATGCGAACACAGGGAGGACATGCAGACTCTGCACCTGGTGGAAACCCATGTGAACACAAGGAGGACATGCAGACTCTGCACAGATGGCACCCCATCCAACAATCAAACCAGAGAGCCTCTTGCTGTGAGGTGACAATGCTAACCATTGCACCACTGCACCATCCTGTCAATGGCTGTTAAATTAACTTGGCTCCAGTGTTCTGAAAACGCTTCCCCTATGACTTGTTACAGTCTCTCTCATTATTTTAGATTTTATAAGAAGATGGGAAAGTATTTTTTTTTATCCAGATACTTCAGGAGTTTGAATTCAGGCTCATTCACACTTTGGTCACATTTGTTAAGTTAATTATTGCATAATTCCCAACAGTAGAGCCCCTTCAGTGTCACCTGAAAACCACAGTAGGTCTCACAAAAAGATGGTTTCAACATCAGTTAGTCATAATATCCTAACTCCAGGTAACTTCAGTTATCCATCTATCAACTGGAAGTCCTAGTATACTAATACACATTTAAATCAGAGGCTCCACAGGGATCACTCTTATGGTCTTTAGATTTTTTTTGCTTATTCGGTATGTGAACACCACCCTACTGAGACTTAAAAATATTCTTTACGCTGAGGACTTCAGTCTTCTTAAAGGTGCTAGAACCAATAAGAAGGTATAAAATAATCTGAAAAAGATTATATAAAAATGTAGAACCTCATTCACATAACAATTTATCACTGCTAATTCAGAGAAAAACACAGAAATATTATTTTATAGTTCAAGAGAAAGTGAAAGTGATGCCATTAAAGTGATGGACCCACACAGTACCTTGTCAAAATGGGCAATCAATGCAAATAATTACAAGCATTAATTGACCATAACCTTGCATTTATAATAAATGATGACATTTTAACTGATTACTATTTTGAAACAACAAAGATAAAGTCTTAATATGATAGACCTACTCTTGCATGACTCTCATACAGTTACTGTCATCAGCCTGTTAACACCCAAGCTACAGTACACAGTGCATCTTATTTCAATTAATTATTACCAAAGTTCTAATCCCTCAAAGTGCTGCAAACAAAATCTGCAAGTTTATGTTCTTGACAGGCTCTCAGCAACATTACTGTC
Organism: Protopterus annectens; assembly: GCF_019279795.1. NCBI lineage: Eukaryota > Metazoa > Chordata > Ceratodontiformes > Protopteridae > Protopterus > Protopterus annectens. The sequence goes on along the minus strand of NC_056739.1, from coordinate 31,769 downwards.
TTCTTATTGGTTAAAGCCAACTGGGTCTCAGTCAAAGACCCTGTCCCACTGTTGCTAAGCTTATATTTTCAGGTTACTGCACACACAGACGTGCCTCTCTCTTACCTGCAAATAGGTTGGAAAGTGCTTTGCTATAGTATTCTTTATCATCCTATCATTGTGAACTATTGACATTTAAAGATCACTGCTTTTTTGTTTACAAGTAGTAGCAAGTGAACATTCTTCAGTAAAATTGCTCCTGAACTTTGGAATCTATTGCTTACTTCCATTAGAAAAGAAAATACAGCCAGTACAGTAGTAATTCACACTGGGGTAGCAAGGCCCATATTATCTGCCAGAGTATTCAGGCTTAGGAACAAGGCCCATGTTACCTGCCTACACATGATGTGTTAGCATAGTACTCCTCCAATACTTCTGTAAAAGATAATATTTAATTACAGTCCTGGTAGTGTATGGAAGATCATTCCAGTTTCATAATACTCATTCTGATAACCAATTTATATTTTTGTTTGTTCAACTCATTGCTATCAATAGTGTGGCTTATTGTATAACTTATTTTCTTCAAAAACCTAGACATTCCCAAAGAAAATTCCTTTTCTGGCCCTGTAGACCAGCATAAGGTTTCCTCTGTTGTATCTGTATTTTATATGGAACAATCCTTATTGTTTGTCTCTCCTCATAATTTAGAACCCGCTAGTTCTGTTATTGGTTTTGGGTATCTCCTTTGTACTCCAAAAGTAAGTAAATATACCTTGGAATAGGAAAAACCAAAAGGAAGCTCCATCTGCTAATCCTGGTCTAATAAGATTGCAGAAGATGCTTTTCATAGCATCAGGCATTCTGGTTTTATTCTGGTTTTATTATATTTCCAGGCAAATGCAGTTAAACCATGGCATTATTTTACAAAATTGTCAATGCAAAAAATGAAATTCAAGTTTATATATAAATCTTTACATGTTTCAGTGCATTCAGTAATTTGATTTAATAAGTAACAATGTTTACCCACCTTTGTCTTGCCAAAAGAAGTGGAAATTTTGTCATTGTTTAAAAACATGGTGTTTTTACAGCATACGTGTTAACATTCCCAAAATATTTTTTCTAGATGACAGAATCATTTAAACTAGCTGCTATATCAGTTTTATCAGCATACAATCTACAAAATACAACAGAGGGAATATTCATGCACCAACAGCTAAAACACCAGTGAAAGGAAATTGGCATAATGGTTAAGGTGCTTAACTTACAAGCATAACGCACATGGTTAAGGTGCTTAACTTACAAGCATAACGCACATGGTTAAGGTGCTTAACTTACAAGCATAACACACAGGGTTAAGGTGCTTAACTTACAAGCATAACGCACATGGTTAAGGTGCTTAACTTACAAGCATAACGCACATGGTTAAGGTGCTTAACTTACAAGCATAACGCACAGGGTTAAGGTGCTTAACTTACAAGCATAACGCACAGGGTTAAGGTGCTTAACTTACAAGCATAACGCACAGGGTTAAGGTGCTTAACTTACAAGCATAGCGCACATGGTTAAGGTGCTTAACTTACAAGCATAACGCACATGGTTAAGGTGCTTAACTTACAAGCATAACGCACAGGGTTAAGGTGCTTAACTTACAAGCATAACGCACAGGGTTAAGGTGCTTAACTTACAAGCATAACGCACAGGGTTAAGGTGCTTAACTTACAAGCATAACGCACAGGGTTAAGGTGCTTAACTTACAAGCATAACACACAGGGTTAAGGTGCTTAACTTACAAGCATAACGCACAGGGTTAAGGTGCTTAACTTACAAGCATAACGCACAGGGTTAAGGTGCTTAACTTACAAGCATAACGCACGGGGTTTGATTCTTTTTTTTCAAATAGAAGTTTTATTGGTTTTGCTTTAAGACATAACACAAAACAAAACAATTGCAGTTTGCAACAATACATTAACACAGCAGAGATCATTCAATTAATAATAACTATCTACAATATATACAATGGTGCTGCCAGGGGATAATTCAAATCCTAACGATAATCGCAATAAAGGGAAGAAAAGCAAGTATACCGGTGGTAAGGTACTGTGGCCACTCAAAGTATATAAGCATCTACTAAGGAAATAGACCAACCATGTCCACTTATCTTGAGCCTCAGAGGTGAATGGCATTTAAGAATCATAGTGGCATTAAGATGAGGAGAGGGAGGAGCATCAGGTAATAGTGTGTCATCCAGAATATTGATAATTAGTTATCAGGCAGAAGTACAAATATGGAAGTATATGCATTTACACACATTTGTAATTATGAGCTTTTGAGAAGTAATGTATTTAACAGCCAAATTTCTGAACTCATTCTATTTAGAACAATGTAGCCTGTTTTTGGAGATATAAAATTTAACTAGTAGGCAAAGTGATATGAAACCTTAATGTGTAATAATGCCATCTCCCATGAGAGGGTTGATTTCCGGTAGCCCATATTTTCGAGTCTCACCTTTAGAGAGCACCAAATACTGTGTGAGTAGCGGCAGAACCAGATTATATGTAAGATATCAGCATGGGTGAAGGAGCAGCTCAGGAGCAGGCAGGAGATATATTAGGATTAAAGTTGTCTAAATGAGTGGGAGTGTAGTATAGGTTATTATTAATCATAAATTGTGTATAAATTAGCTTTTTGAAATGGGAAGATAGGTGGGTAGATTTAATAGCTGAAACTTTTTGTTCATCTAATAAGATAGTCCATTGTTGATCCCAGTATTTTGCATATACCAACCTATCTTGAAACTGGATTGTATCTATAAATTTGCGAGAGAATGACAGCACATTCTTATTGCTTGATAAGATCTGGATCAGATTAGATACCTATATAGATACCAGCAGATCATGCCTACTAAACCTGGTTGACTTCTTCGAGACAGTCACCAAGGCCATAGACGAGGGAAAGGTGGTTCACACAGCCTACCTTGATCTCGCCAAGGCGTTCAACACCATTCCTCACTCGGGTATTATAGAAAAACTCACCAGCCTGAACATAAACCCCTACATCACAAGATGGGTTGCCAACTGGCTTACAGACAGAACTCACACGGTAAGAATAGCGGGCTCCAGGTCAGACTCTAAACCAGTCACAAGTGGTGTCCCTCAAGGCTCGGTTCTGGGACCCCTACTGTTTGGCATATATTTCACAGAAGTGCAGGCAAACATAGGAGGACTATGGCTAACCAAGTTTGCTGATGTCTGAAAACTGGGAGCCATAATTGAGCCTCCGGCTGACACAGACATCCTTCACAAAGGCCTTACTGAGACAGACACCTGGTGTCAAAGTCATGGCCTCAAGCTAAATGCCAAAAAATGCATAGTCATCCTGTTTGGGAAAAATAAAACACCAACGAATTACCACATAGGCGGCTGCCCCCCTTAATACAGAAGAGGTAATGAGAGATCTGGGGACCCAGGTAGATAGTAATCTCTCCTTTGACAATCATATTGCCAAAGAAGTTAGGAAATCCTTCTATGTGACCCATGTAATTACTAAGAGGTTCGCATCTAGAAATAAAGAGGTTATAGTGCCCCTCTACTCGTCACTCATCAGACCCATCATAGAGTACAATGCCCCATTTGGAATGTACCTCACAAGACACTTCCAACAGCTGGAAAGACCACAAAAGTACCTCACCAAAGGATTACTGGTCTCAAACATATGTCCTATGCAGCCCGACTGGAAAAACTCAGGCTGTACTCAGTGGCATATCGCTTACTCAGAGGTGATCTCTGCCTGACTTACAAAGCCATGTCCAACTCAGGATTGATGGACATGCTCCACCTAAAGAAATCCAAGTCACTGCGAGCCACGCACTCTAGTGAGTTAAACCTCGCCACAGCAATAAATAGAACATGCTGGAGGGATAGATTCCTGTCAGAGAGACTCCCCATGCTTTGGAACAAAATTCCTAACTACATTAGGCAGAGCCCCTAACTAACACTCTTCAAGAGAAGCCTTGACGAGTGGATGGGTAACAGAAAATACACCCCTGGGATCACTTCATTGGCTCTGCTTGACAAAGGCTCGGTTAATTAATCAATGGGGCTGTGAAAGCCGACACACTCTGGCTAGGCTTAAAAATGCCCTCAGGCAGATAGCCTAGTACCTACCTATAAACCTATGAACCTATGAAGTCATGATCTGGAATCGTGAGGTCTTGAATTAGAGATGCAATAAACTCTCTGAATTATCACAGAATTATAATGTATTTTTTAGATACTTTTAAGGTGTCTCTTAATTCTAGTGGTGAGAGAGCTTTGTGTTTGTGAATGTCCCATAAAGAGTAGTCTTTTATTAAAGGAAAGTCACCAAGGTTGATCATGCTATTCTTTAACTTGATATTGAGGTTTAAATGAATGGGCTGGAATAGAGGGAGAGCTTTATCTAGCTTCAATGATTTAAAAATATCTTGGAAGGATTTAATTTTACATTTCAGGATGTGGTGTATTTTTAGTTTCCTGAGAGTTACTGGGTCTAAGAAGGGGAGAGCTTTGGGATTTAAGGTATTTTCCAGAATATGATTATACCACATTTTTACCCAAGGGTGAGTCCATGTATGATTAGACGGAAGATAATTAACAATAGTAATTAATCTATTGGCTTGCAAAATACTATAGTAGAGATGCAGGTCTGGCATGCCAAGACCTCCTTTAGATTTTGGGAGAATAAGTCTCTGATATGATACCCTAACCAATTTTGGATGCCGGATAAACTTTGCAAAAGCTTTGTGAATTTTAATGAAGAATGAGTTGGGAATGAAGGAAAAGGATGCATGAAGGTGATAAAGAAGCTTTGGGAGGATGTTCATTTTAATAATAGATGTTTCAGATAGTAAGAGCAGTTTCAGCTGCTGCCACCTGTTTAGGTCTTGGAATAGTGTTGACCATAATTTGGAAATGTTAGAGAATACTGTAGAAGAGAAGAGTGGTCATAGCATACCTCTAAGTATTTGCAAAAATAAGACATGTTAAAGGGAAAATCTGGAAAGAGATTTTCTTTATGAGCTGCTGGGTTGATCGGGAATGTGTATGATTTATTAAGATTGATTTTATAGTCGGAGATATGGGCAAATGTGTTTACAGTAGCCATTATGTATTTAGAATCAGTCAAAGGATATTCAAAATAAATGTTCAGGTCATTGGAAAATGTGGTCAGACTTATATTCGTGTGTAATATTTTAGGTATTGAGTGGTGAGTTGATTGTCTAATGGAAAGAAATAAGGGTTCGAGATACAGATTAAAAAGAATAGGCAAGAGGGGACATCCTTGTCTGGTACCATTTGAAATTTTTATTGGATTTGAAGTTTTCCTATTTATATGTATACACGTGCATGAACTGTTGTACAAAATTATTATTATATTGGTGAAACTAGAGGGGATGTCAAAGTAAGATAATACTGTGAACAGAAAACTCCAGCTGTCTCTATCAAAAGCCTTGGAAGCATTCAATATCATTGCGAAGCTAGGGTTTTTATCATTTTTGGTAAGGCCAGTCATAGATTCAAATGTCAATGTATTGTCCCAGGCATGTCTTTGAGACATAAAACCTGCTTGGTCTTTGGAAATCAAGGAAGTGATTTATTTTTTTAATTCTTTCAGCAAGCAAGGAGGATAGAATTTTAATTTCAACATTCATTAAAGAGATTGGCCTGTAGTTGTTCACATTCAATATATCCAAGTTGTTTTTTGGGAGCAATATGGTCTTTGAGTGGTTGAGGTAAAGGTCTGATATACCACTGAGGGAGATACAATTGAATAGGTTGAGTAAGATAGGAGCTAGTACCTCATTAAAGGTTTTATAGAAGTCAGGAGAGTAGCCATCTGGACCTGGAGCTTTCCCTAGCTTAAGATTATCGATGATATTAAGGACTTCTTTTAGTCTAAAAGGGGCAAGTAGGATCTTTTTCTGTTCATTAAGTTTTGGGAAAGTGATGCTGTTAAGATAATCATTTATCTCTGAGATTGGGATTTGTTGATTGTTGCTTGCATAAATATCTGAGTAGAGTTGATGAAATAGGTGGATAATTTGTGAGTCCGATTTGTAAAGTGTGTCCTGGTAATAAATAAAGTTAATCCTGGGTGATCTCTGTTTATTTTTGATTAGTCTGGCTAATACCTTAGATGGGGTTTGTATCCATTTGGAGTATTTTGTTATAAATCTTAGTTCTTGCAGGGAGTAATTGGAATGGTGTAGATCAAATAATTAATTTTGGTTGTCTATCATTTCCTTTTCCAAGGCTGGGGTGTGGTTCATTTGTAGCCTGTCATCCAAATCTCTAATCTCAGATATCAATCGTTTTTCTTTCCCTTTCCTTGTTTTTTTTAAAATAAGTGGATTTTTGTATAAAAAGCCCTCTGATCATGGTTTTGCATGCAGCCCATTGGATGTCGTAGGGAATGTCTGCATTGCGAGAGTCGGTATTGAACTCTTTTAAAGCTAGTTAATTTCTTCAGTAACTGAAGAATTATGTGACAAGTTGTTATTTAGAGACCAGTTAGAGGTCGTAGGGATTACAGGGGGTTAATGCACAAAATTTATTACTACAGTAATTTTTGAGTGGTCTGAGAGAAACCTTGGGTCAGCAAAATATTTTATTTGTCAGTTTGTTAATATAGCAGAGATTAGAAAAAAATCTATATGGGACCAGGAGTTATAATAGTATAACATAGAATAATATGTATAATTGTTTTTGTTATGAGTGTTTTCCCCAAAGGAAACAGGGTCTATCAGTACAAAGTCTGAGATTAAATCCATCAAAGCAAGTGAGGCTTGCATGTTGTATGACTTAGATCTGCTAGAGCGGTCAAGGTTAAGGTCAATTACAGCATTCTAGTCACCCCCTAGTATGTAAGAAAAATATGGAAATTTAAGTAAGATGTTGTAAATTTTCAAAATAAAGTCATGTTGCCCAGAGCTTGGTCCATATAGATTAAGGACTAATATTGGTTTGGGGAGTAGTGGGGTTGAATATATGAAATAACTCCACCTACCTTCATGGTCTGAATCTTTATCTAAAATTGTGGGTGTAAAAGAGTTTTTGATGATAATAGCTACGGCTTTAGAGTTAGAGCTATTTCCTGCTGGAATTTTATCCTTAACCCATTTCCTACTCTTTTTGTTACCCCAACCCCCTTCAACCATGTGAGTCTCCAGAATAAAACAAATGTCCGAATCTGATTTTAAGAGGAGGTGCATTAACAAGGTTCTTTTATTTTTGTCTTGGAGTACTTTAACATTCCATGAAGATATTTTCCACATTTTATCTATTTTTTATATAGATCACAATTTAAGTTGAATGTGAATCTGAGGTAAAATGATGATAACAACCAGGCTCTCTCACCACGGAACTGTAAAAGGCAGCTTAGAAGTTATGTGAATGACCCAATGTTCACGAGAAACAAAATCAAAACAACAGCTTCAATTTCCCAGTAAAGATATCATCATAGTCCGGGATAAATTCAGCAAAAAACCTTTATTAACTGTGAGCGTTTTCGCGTAGCAACCACTACGCTTCATCAGACAGTGAATCTGAGGTAACAAGAAGAAGCTGGGGTCTATTGTGAGGCTTAAGATTACTTTACCACCTGCGTACCCATACTTGGATAATGATAATGCAGCACTAAAATCTCTCAAACTTACCCCTGTGCCTACCCACAAATCCCCTAGAGATGAGAGAGAAAGAGAGAATAGATTAACAAGTAAGCATATTCTTGAAACAATATTGAGATTAACTATCACAAAAAAACTCAATGTACATACTATGTACAATATTAACCTAATTCCAAATGTCATCATCAGGTACCCTACTAACATATCCAACAAGCTCTAGACTAATGGTTTTGCCAAACTAAGGTAGTAACAAACTCTATGTAACATTGAAGTTATAATAATTAGATAATTTATACATTAAAGAAGTAGACAGGACAAAAGTCCATCCTTTAAATAAGATATAGAAGATGAAAAAGTATATAAAAATCATTGCAAATAGGTTCAAAGAAAGAGAGATATACCATTATAGAAGAGTTGCCTAGAAAGGAACTGTGCTAACTTCAGACCCATTAAACTCATATGCAAAGCTACAAAATGTATTGTCACAGACCTAATTAATCTGGACACTGAAAATCTCCTAAGATTGGATCTTCATCACCTGGCTTTTCCAAAGTTATGTCTTGTCTCTTTAACTTCCTTAATTTCTTTGAAAAAAGTCACCAAAGTAGTAGACAACAGGCCTTTGACAACATTCCTCATGCAGCCATTATTGGCAGTCTTATAATGCTGAATATGTAATTTTGTTGTAAGATGGATAGCTAATTTGTTGATTGAGTACCCTCGAGGTTAGAGTTGCAGGTTCCACTTCTGCAAGCAATAAGGTTACCAGTGGGGTACCATAGGGCTCATTGTTAGGCCCTCTCCTATTTGGAATCTACTTTCAAAACATCAGGCTAGCCCTCCTGACCTGTGGTTATGCAAGTTTGCAGAAAACTGTAAATTATTTGTTGTTATTTCACTTTCCACTGCTTTTCAGTCATTACAGTGTAGTTTAAAGTAAATTAGCAGCTGGTGTAAGGACAATGGACTCAAACTAAATGAGAAGAATATAGCATAGTTCAGTAATTAAACAAAACATTTCCTCATCATACCATATAGGTAAGACACTCCTCCAGTCAAACACTGCTGTTAATAATCTAGGTATACCTTATCTTTTGACAGTCATGTCTCCACAGTAATTCACAAAGCCTTCTAGCTGGCTTGTCTACTTTCTAAAGGTAACAACCCCTTCTAACATATATTTTTGTAAATAAATCTCTCAGTTTGAAAGATCACAGAGATTCCTAACTAGAAACACCAGTGATCTGAAGACTCTCCATTATCTGGAGGGACTGGCAACCCTCTCTCTGTACTTGGTTTCGTACAGACTCCTTCTAGGTGATTTGTTTCTAGCCCTTTGAGCCATGAAAGATCCAGTCCTCCTTAACCCCCTAACATTATTAAACTACCAAAAAGACTGCCCAAGCAGAAACAAAGAATCTTCTTTGGATTGTAAATATAATGACATTTTGAAATTTGATTTACCTGACTGAACCAAATGTAGCTGTGATTAGGAAGGCTTTCCAAAATCTCTGTGAAGAATTTAAACAGCAGAACATTATCAAATTCTGCCAATTTTATAAAACATTTAAAAATCAGTTAAAACTATCAATGGATTCATGATGTGTTAAACTGAACCCTGGTACTTAGCAAAACTTTGCTAATGTGTCCTCATTCCTAATAAATGGAGCACTTCTGACCATAAGGTTAACTATAGGCCTATAATTGTCCTCATTGAATTTTAGTGGTAATAGTAAATGGATAAATGCCATCTCAAATTGTTTATGCTGATGTGGTTTCACACCAACTGATTAACTCACAATAAACAAATGTTTTACAGTCTATTATTATAAATATCCAGACTCAGAACTATATAAATATGGATCTGAAGATTTACTTATATCACTCATAAATAATTTCACTTCTCTGAACATGAGTGTGCATTAATGAAATATACTCACACAGACACATTCAGTTTAATTGACTCAGGCCAAGATGCACCATGCCCCTATAATTATTTACCTTACGTCAAAACAGCGTCTTTCAAGGATATGTAGTATTGACCTTATAGACAAACCTATTGTTGTCCCATTTCCTTTTGTTAACTGAAAGAAACAAGTAACAAAAAAATAATAATAATACAAAAATAAATAAAAAGACAAATATTAAATGATTCAGGTCTCCTGGGATTAGAGATACACAAACAAATATTTTTCAGAGCATACTTACTTCCTCTGAGGATATAGAAGAGATGTATTATTTTTGGATCTTAGATTTTGGTATGGATGTACTGAGATGACATCATGGTCCAACCTTTGGTTGAACTGCCCAAAGAAAACATGCTGACCATGTTCATACCCAGTGCTGTTCTGATAAACTGGGACACAGTGTTTCTACTGGTATTACCTAAGCTGACACAAAAGGAAGACTTATTTTAATAGCTTGGTTAGGTACCTACCAAACTGTTAATTAAGTTCTATAATCAATCAAAATATATTTTTTCTGCTGTAACCAAGATGATGATTTTTTTTTCCTGCTTAGAAGACAGGAATCTTTCATTTGATGCTATTGTGATAGTTTTCATATTTTTGAAATGGTGTTCCCAGGTGGTGGGGACCAATGAGAAGATGCTGACTGTGCGTTTATTATTATTTCTTCTTTAGTTCATCTGTTCAGACATCTGTGCAGTTATATTTATTATTTTCTTCATTGCTGGTACCCTTCATTATCTCAGTAGATGTTTTGGAAAAAAATTAAACTTAGAAAAAAAGATCTAAGAAAGAGTTTAGAAGTTGGCCTTTAAGTACCAGCGATGACACCACCATGTGCATTGTTTATTTCAACACTAAATATGAAAAAAGCTTTCAGAAAACACATTAATTCAGAATCCAGTTACTCTTTATTAAAATCCATGCTCAGGTATACTGCTGAGATGCTGAAGGAATAATGATAGTATCATCACGAATCAAAACAATTTGATTTCAAAAACAGGAAGCCTTTTTGCATCCTAAATCTGTTAGTTAACAGGCTTATTGACATTGCATGGTTACAGCCAGCAGCCTGAATAAACAGTATTGTATCTTTGTAGTTCATGAAACATTACATAAATGCTTGCCACGCTTTTAAACATTGGTTTGATGCTTATCAACATTTTTTGTTTTTTATTGCATGGTCATGGAATTCTTTCTAGCTCATTATAACTGTAGACTTTTCACTCATGTTTCTGAGATCATCTTACCATATTTTCTAGGTTGGTGGTTGTGCTTAGCCATAACTCTTTCTGGACAGGATGCATTGGTACTGTAATAATGATACTTTAAAGCAGGCATGTACTTTATTGTACCTCCTCTGGTAAGCTCTGTGGCAAACTCTAACTGTATTTAGTGAACCAGTAAAGCCTACTAGCTTAAAAAGGTATAACATTTGTACTTAAACTGCCTGGCCAGAAGGTACATTTCCACCTTATCAGTTGACTGTTTGGAAAAAATGACAATATTCAACATATACCTTCTTAAGTTTTATGCAGTCTTCAGTAGAAAGGTGAAAGGTAAAGGGCAAGGAAACTGGAAGGGGGAGGACTTCAATAAGAGCAGAATCCAAATCTATTAAAATGCATGGCTCTATCAGTCATGTTATAAACTCGAACAAATCACATGATTTGTGCCAAAAGCTGCGAGTCACATATGGGAAATGTTGTCATTCTTCCTATACATTGTCCTCAAAACAGAAGATTGTCATTCTCATCTGAGGTATGTCAGATAGCATGGATAGAAAAATATTGACTTATTATGACTTTTAGTCCTTTATTTTTGTAAGACATATGGGACAGATGGACTAATAAAGATAAAACAAAATGAAGACTGCCAAGTGCAATCATGTTATGACATTTTTGTTGGTAATTCTGTAGAATGAATCTGAGTGATACGAGTTTCAAACTTTAGTAGAAACAGCCTTTTCTTTCTTTCATTTCATGTTTTATTGTGTTCTGATTTCGGTATGCTAGTCAGGTGTAACGACCTTTTAAACTGTTAGCTGCTCTATAAAAAGCATATGTGTGATGCAAGGTTCAAATGTCGTTTCACACAGTAATCTGTTCCAACTGATTCCTGAATATATTGATTTCATGGCCTGGCACCTTCCAGCTCTGAAGAATCTTGAGTGATGCAAAGTGGAAACATTAGTTGGCACTCTCATCTGTTACCTTCATTTCATATGGTTGTGACTGCTCAGCTATACCAAGTAACGCAACTCATGTCAGTCATGTGTATCCATTATCACATCCTGCCTGCTTGTGAAGAATCCCATACTTTTCCTTAGAGACCTCCACGTTTAATGTAAAACCTCCTTGTATGTGCTCAAGGCATAGCCACCATGTTATATTATATATGCATTTATATATAAATGTACACACATATAGATAGATAAAGATAAATAAATATAGATATGGCAGTTATAATGTTGACAGTCAGAACTTCAATATCAAAATGTTAGCAGTTCATGAAGTAGACAGTCCACAATACTGATAGTTCATAAAGTACCCAGAATGATGTGGGTGGGTTTAAGAGATGCAAATATTTTTGTGTGAGTTTGGGTAGGTTAGGGCTAAGGCTAGGTTAAGGGTTAGGTAAGGGAATAGTTTCCATGTTGTGCATGTTTCCATGTCTGAGCCTATCTTGTGTAGTGGTAGTGTTATGCAAAATGTTTTTCTCACATAAATGCCAACCATATATTCTGCAGACCAACACATATTTACAAAACAGAGGTTGATTTTGCCTTAAACTGACTAGTCCTATGTAAAGCACAAGTGTTTCCATCTCTCAAACTAACCAAAGAATGTAGCAGTGGGCAGCAGCACAGACTCTGTGTGGTGCCCTATGGGGGAAGAGATGTATAAACCAACTGCTATTGGCATCTCCTGTGGTGCACAAGTATCTTCATGATAGGAGAACATGGATAACAGTCCGCACAGCATGGCAGGGCTACTAACCACTCAGTGTAAAATATGGCTCTAGGTGGTTCTACCATGTTGACTATTGTTGCCAATTGGCATAGGCATTTGCCAGTGATAAGTTGGTTGAGGACCCAGTCTAATCCAACCTACGCCAGGGACCTATGCTAATGGTAGGAGGGTGTATGTCCCCTATTGGCCAGTATGTGCTCGCTGTAAATCCCAGCAGCTCTGGTTCAAAAAGCTACTGAATAAATAAATAGTGGTTCCAACTTAACTGTTTCACTAATTCAAAAATAATATAAATAAACAGAAAACAAGAAGGCTTCAAATTTAATAAGAAACAAAAATAATACAAGCTTTCACATTCAAAAATACTTCAACAGGATTAGAAACATCCAAATCCACAGTAATTAAATACTTAATGATTAATTGACTAGCCAATCAATGATGCAAACCACATAACTTCAAATAGGTTCATAGTTCATAGATTAGTACTAGGTTAACTGCCCTTCAGGGCCATGTCAAGCGTAGCCAATTACCACTTGTGAGAATCAAACTCTGCACCTTGTGTCTGTAAGGTAAACACCTTAACCATTATGCCAACCTTCCAGCATGATCTGGTTTTAAACAGCAAGTCAAATAACTAGTGGGTGACAAGTGTCCAGTTGCCCAGCCTGGTTTACCTGGGATTGCTGTTTTAAGTGAAAGCTGGATGTAAAAGCAATTATTCTGCCAAACATGAACTAAGGATGGCTACGCTCAATGTAGGTTCACTGACAGGACGCAGCTTGGAAGTGGATGACATGATGGTGAGGAGGTGGTTGGATATCCTATGTATCCAGGAGACAAGATGGTAGGGCAGTGCAGTAAACCCGGAGTCTACTACTCATGAGGAGGACAGGCTACAAATGGTGTGGGGATTGTGGTGAGGGAGGAGCTTCAGAAGACAGTGAGGGATGTCATCAGAATTTGTGACAGGCACATGGCAATCAGTCTCCAGCCTAATGATTGGTCAGTTTTCCTAATATTGGCTTATACTCCATAGTAGGGTTGTGATAGTAATAAAAAGAGTGCATTCAGACAGCAGTTGCAGGACCTACTAGATAAAGCAGGACAAAAGGAATTGGTGTTAATAATGAATGACTTGAATGTCCAGATTGAAACCGACAGAACAGGATAGGAAGACTGCCTGGGTACACATGCGTGGAGCAGCAGGAATAAAGAAGGGGAGGCCATTCTAAACTTCTGCCTGGCAAATGGCTTGATAGTAGCCAACACATGGTTCAGAAAGCGAGATGGTCTCAAGATCACATACAAAAGTGGCCAACATGCAACTCAGGTAGACTTCTTCCTAGTAAGGAAAGGGCACTGAGGTAGAATCAACAATTGCAAAGTCATCCCCAGTGAAACAGTCAGCCCCCAGCATAAACCACTGGATACCATAATCAGCTGCAAGCAGTGGTCAGAGTCTAATGTGAACAGACACCAGGCTGAAGACCTGGAAGTTGACTAGAGAGAAAGCAGAATATTTCAAGGAAATACTCAGGGCTTTAGATTCTCAAGCAGAAGACGAAATAGGTGAAGAAGAATGTCAGCACCTCAAAACAGCATGTTTGAAGACGACAGAACAGATATGTGGTCATGTCAGGTATGCCAATAAGGAAAGCAGGTGGTGGAATGCAGAAGTCCAGGAAGTCATCAGAAGAAAGGAGAAGTGCAGGAAAAAGTGGGAGATTGAAAAGATGGGCCAGGCTAAGAAAGAATACTGGTTGGCTAACAAAGAGACAAAGAGTGCAATTGCAATAGCAAAAGACAAGCCATCAGAGCCACTTTACCATTTTCTGGAAAGTGACTCAGTAGATGGAACAAAGAGAGTCTATCAGGTTGCATGTCAAAGACAGAAAGATAAAGAAAGTAGTCAGATGAACTTCATAAGAAATGCCAGCAGCAACCTGCCCATCAGTCCACAGGACATCAAAGACCGATGGAAGGAGTACTTCCAGCAGCTTCTGAATGAATAAATCCCACAGAAGCTGTACTGCTCCAAACACAGTCTATGATGGGAGAAGAACAGGAGCCCAAACTAGAAGACATAAGAATAGCACTAAGGAAAATGAAGTCATGGAAAACGTCAACCTCAGATGAGGTTACAGCAGATATGATAAAGATACTGGGTGAGATCAGGGGAAAATGGTCCCTGAGGGTACCAATAGCAGTGTGGAGAGAAAGGCATATCCCAGATGACTGGAGAATAATTGTCAGTGTTCAAGAACAAAGGGGATATTCACAACTGAGGGCAGTACAGAGGCATCAAACTCCTATCACATTGCATGAAATTCTAGAGAGGGTGACTTATCATTTAATATGCAGCGTAGTAGAAAGTAAGATGGGAGAAGGGCAGTTTGGATTCAGATCAGGATGCAGCACAACTGACACAACATTTGCAGTGAGACAGATATTTGAATGGAAGCTAGAGATGAGGAAAGAGTCTAACTGGGCAAGAAAGCTGATTTGGGCAGTTCTGTGGTGGTGTGAAGTCCCAGAAACACTGGTATAATTATTGCAGGCTATATACAAGGACCCAATGGCTCAAGTAAGAAGAGGGTTTATTCTCACAGAAGGATTCACAATGTGAGTGGGTGTGCATCAGAGTTCAGCTTTCAGCCCATTGCCATTCTTACTGGTGATGGACTACATTAGCAAACAAATTGGAGGAGATGGATCAACAAAGTTGCTGCATGCAGACAATGTGGCATTACAAGTAGACTCTGAGCAGGAACTTCAGCAAACAATAGTGGAATGGAATGCAAAACCGAAGGCACATTGGATGAACTGAGTACAGATAAGACCTCTGTAATGGCAGCAAATGGTGGAGATCAGAAGAAGCTGAGAACTGAGGTAGAAGGGAAAATAATTGAATAGATTAACAGTCTCAATTATCTGGGAAGGGTTTTTGAGGAGAAGGGAAGTCTGAATGAGGATGTTAAAGCTGGAGTGAGAGAGGCTGCAGCCAACTAGCACGGAGTGTCAGGTGTAGTGAATGACAAAAGAATGCCAATAAAGCTAAAAAATGTGTACAAAACAGAGATGCGACCAGTGCTACTGTATGGTACAGAAACCTGGGAAGTAAAGGCAGTGCAGCTGAGGGAAGCCAGAGGTGATGCTGATGAAGTGCCTGAGAAAGCTGTTAGGGTGCACAGTGTGGGGCCGATGAAGAAATAAGGATACAAAAGCAGAAGCTAAAGTAGCTCCGATTGCAGAAAAGGTCAAAAAGAACAGATTATGGAGGTTTGGGTACATGTGCAGAAAAACAGAAGATAATCTGGTGAAGAAGATTTGTAAAGATGGGAAGAAGGCAAAAGGAAACAAGGGCTTTTGGCAGAGAGTGGATGGAATGTGTGAGAGAAGATCTGTGACACAAAGGTATGAGAGAATTGCTGCTGATGATGTAAATCACAAATATCATCTCTCTCTCTATCTATATATATATATATATATATATATATATATATATATATATATATATATATATCCAAAAAGCAATAAACCCAAAGATGGAGAAAAATGGCAGCAGCAATAAATCCACAGAAGTAAATCCACAGTTGGCTTTTCCTGTTTTTATAACATCTGAGGAAGCGGTTTACCCGCGAAAGCGCTTACGTATTAAAAGTTTTTTGGAAGTTTTGTGTTTCATTCAACATTATCAACGTTTTACGTGGATCTTTTCCTGTGGATTTACTTCTGTGGATTTATTGCTGCTGCCATTTTTCTCCATCTTTGGGTTTATTGCTTTTTGGATATTACATTGGTGTTTGTTGGGTCAAGTTCTGTGATAGACATATATATATATATATATATATATATATATATATATATATATATATATATATATATATATATATATATATATATATAAAACACCAAAAATATATTCCAGCACTCCAAACCGGTTTCACCCTTTAGGCTTCATCAGAGGATTACACATAGTGTTTTCATCACTCTATTAAATATATCTCCCTTAAAGGGACAAATCCCAATTTCTCAAAAAACACCATATATACAGAAATATATTACCAAAGCAAAAAGGCAACATAACAGTAAATATATATACACATATACTCATACCCATATGTTATATTTTATTTTGTTATTACATTTAAATCTCACTATTAAAGAAACTCATTCAACCCGGGTTTATATAAAGCCCCTAAATGCAAAATCCACATTCTTTCCTTTTTATCTAACATTGAATGTTTCTCAGTCTCCCCCATATTGGTGTTTCCTATTGTATCTATCCCTATAAATATGAAATGTACCATAGTATGATCAATTTTATGTTTATACAGGGCACTTCAAACCCTTTGACATTTAATGTCACTTATATGTAGTGTCACTCTACTTTTAAAGGCTCCCCACATTGACATACTGCCATATACACAATCCATTCTGTCCTACAAGTTATCAAATGTTGTATATCAAAAACCTTGGAAGTATTAATAGAAGTAAATGATTTTGTTTTAGGAACAACTTTGCAATATGTACATCTACCACAAGGATTGCAACCTTTAGTTGCAATTAATTTTGTTTTATTATATCTCATTTTTTTATACCATGAAAGTGATTCACCAATATTTTTTACCCCTCCTATACCCAAATTTACAATATTCATCAAGATAAACACAAAAAAACTGATCTTGTTTTAAAATGTGCCAAAATTATTGATTATACCTCGAAATTTAAAGGTATTAGTTCCAAAAGTAGTAATAAACCTTAAAGGAACATTCCTTTCTGTATTCCCATCATCACATTCATATCTGGACCCCAAATCTCTTTTCATGTTGGATACTTCAATATTTCCCAATCTATAACTTTTCTATTATATCCTCTTTGTTTAAATCTGTGTCCCATATTGTTTATCTCTTCTTTAAATTCAACTTCATTGCTACATATATGTCAAAGTCTTCAGAACTGATTTTTTAGGTATATTCAATATAACATGTTTTGGGTGGCAACTATCTTCCCTCAGTATTGATTTTTTTGTGAATGGTTTTCTATAAAGACACATACTTAAAATACCATCATTATTTTTAACAACATGTACATCCAAAAAATCAATAGCCATTTCTTCTCTTCTATCAACAAAGACTATATCAAACACATTGAAGTTTAAATGATCCACAAAAATGTTCCACTCATTTGGAGAGCCAGACCATATAGCCCAGCAATCATCAAGATATCGACGCCACATTATCAATTTAGATTTAAAAGTGACATCCTCTTTATAAATCAAACTACATTCTAAGTACCCCATAAAGAGATCTGCATATATTGGCGCACGTTTTGTACCCATTGCAGTTCCATTCACCTGTAGGTAACATTCACATCCAAAAAGGAACACATTATTTTCTAACACGATTTTAATCAAATCCATCAATAAAGAACAGTGTCCAGCAGAATACTGTCCAAATTGTAGCAACCAGTATTTAATTGCTTCTATACCCCCATGATGTGGGATACTTGTGTACAGTGATTGTACATCAAGTGTACAAATATAACAATCTTCAGATAACCATATATCATCCATCAATTGTAAAAACTCATTTGTATCTTTGATTCTGGATCTAATAAGGGCTAGTAATGGTTTCAACTGTAATTCCAAATATGCTGAAATTGGCTCTGTGAGGGACCCTATTCCCGATACTATAGGTCTACCTGGGGGAGGAAAAATATTTTTGTGTATTTTCGGTAAAATATATAGTAGTTGGGATTTTGGATTATCCACTATTAATTCTTTTAATAAAGTTTAATTGATAAGACCTCTAGAATTATACTCTTTTAGTCTCTCATCAATTTTATGCTTTAGGCCAATAGTAGGGTCCGACATAAGCCTTAAATAGAACCTATTATCACCCAACTGTTTATTAACCTCCTTAGTGTATCCATCAACATCCCACACTACTAATGCTCCACCTTTGTTGGCCTTAAGTATAACTAAATCCTTATTTTCTATCAAGCCTTTTAAAGCAGCCCTTTCCTTAGATGTAAAATTATAACCATGATGTTTGAAAATGTTATTCTGATTTTTATGTAATTCACTTAATACACTTTCTTCAAATAACCTCACCCTTGGATGGTAGGGGGGTACAAAATTACTTTTTTGAATTTAAACTCAGGGTTAACAGAAAAATCACATTTTGTGTGAAAGAAATACTTTAAATTCAAATTTCTACAAAAACTTTTGACATCCATACACATATCATGTTGAGACAAAAAGAAAGAAGGTACATAGTTAAATCCTTTATTTAACACAGCATTTTCATCATCATTAAGCTGATAATCAGTTAGATTTACTATAAGTCCTTCATCTTTTATTTCTCTTTCACCAATTTCTCAAATCTCTCTTTCATCTCTCTCAAATTCTCTCTTCCAATGTTTCTTTCCATCCCTTCTAATGGGCCCCCTTTAGATCTGGCTTTTTTGTGTATAGGAGATGGTATCTCAGTCACTTCTAGATCAGTATCCATGCTCACTGCATTGGAAGACATTTCAGATGTACAAGATTCGACGTTATTTACACCATAAGTGGATTTTAAAATGGACCGCATTGCTAAAGGTTCTGCTGTGTCTCTGAATTATTCTCCCATTTAAATAACCATATAGATTAGGCAGTCCATATCTGCACAGAATATAATGAAAATTAAAAAATACTTATGGCTGAATACCTGTGTAATGGTCTATATAGCAAGAGACAGGAATTACGTAATACGTATTAGATGCTTCATTGTCATTCTGGCTACCTTAAGAGCAACATACGTAAACTATTAAAGAGCTTAAGGGTATCATCAAAAAGATCATCACTAAATCTTAATTTAAAATGGACACAGAAAACAGAAATAACTGCAAGTATTTCTTCAATTGTGTTAAAAAGTTAAAACCTAACATCCAGTTATGTTCAGTACTAGTCCGTAATATTGCTCTTCACTTTGAACGAAAAGAAATAGCTAATATCCTACCTGACAGATTTAATACAGCTGTTATTCTATCCCCAGTTATAGCTATTCCATGTAATCTACAGTCCTCATTTCCCTTATAGCTGTCGCTTAAGTCCTCTTAGCCCTCTTAAAAGCTAAGAATGCCTCCTCCATGGGTCTTGATGACATATAAATATGCCGGATTATCAGTGCCAAATGTTGGCTTATTTAAATCTCTACTTAATCTCTTTAATCTAAACTCTATTGATTATATTCCCTAAGCCTGGAAAATAGCCATTGTAATGCTGTTTTCGAAGAGTGCCCTAGACATGGACTGTGGTAAACGCAGACCCATTAGTCTCACTCGACTCATATGTAAGGGTGTAGAATTTATTCTCTAATACCTGATTAATCTAAATCTGTACCCTCATCAATGTAGCTTTGCCAAAGGCAGATCCTGTCTGTCTAATCTCATCAGTTTCTTCGAAAAAAAGTCACCAAAGCAATACATGATAATTACTGTGCATGCAGCATATCTTGACTTACCCAAAGCTGTTGACAAAATTCCACATGCAGGCATTACTGACAGACTTTTAATTCTGATTATAAATCATTTTCTTGGATGGTGGATAGCTAACTTGTTGACTGAGAGTTGTAGGTGTCACTTCTGAAACCAAGAAAGTTACCAGGGGTGTACCACAGGGTTCATTGTTGGCATCTCTCTTATTTGGCATCTATTTTCAGAACTTCAGTCTAACAGTCCTGGCCTATGCTTTTGTTTGTTTGCAGAAAACTAAATTATATGCTGTTATTTGATTTTCCAGTAATTGCAATTGTTCCAGCATGGTTTAGACTATGTTAACAGTTGGCACAAAGGCAATGACCTCAAACTACTTGAAAAAATATAGTATAGTTCACCTTAGAAATTAAACCATTTCCACATCATACCATATAGGTAAGACAGTCCTGCAGTAAGACACTGCTGTAAATCATCTACGTACACCTTATCTTCTGACAATCAGGTCTTCATGGCAGCTCACAAAGCCTTCTAGCTGGCTCATCTATTTTCTAAAGGCAACATCCTTTTTGACATGTATTTTTCTAAATATATTTCTCAACTTGAGAGATCTCAGAGCTTCGTAACTAAAAAAGATAAGTGGCCCAAAGACTTGGTTATCTCTGAACATGACTGTGCATTAATGAAATATACTAACAAAGATCCAATCTTTTTGAAGGACTCAGACAATGATGCCAAATGTCCCCATAATTATTTATCCTGTGTGCAAAACATCTTCTTTTTAGGATATAGAAATATATATTTTTCAGATCATATTTATTTCTTTTGAGGATCTATAAGAGATGTATGATTTTTTAGATCTTAGGTGTTGGCACAGATGTGCTCAATGGCACCATGTTCTATCCTTTGGTTGGACTGCCCAAAAATATCTTATTGATGACAGCACTCACATCTAGTAATCTATAATTTGATAATCAGTTCTGTTTTGATGAACTTGGATACAGTGTTTCTATTAGTATCACCTAAGCTGACACAAAAGGAAGACTTATTTTTACAGCTTGCTTAGGTAACTACCAAATTGTTGATTCTTATCCTTTAGAAACATCCCAGAGATACTTTTTCTGTTGCAACAAAGATGATTGTTTTCCCATTTAGAGGTCAGGAATATTTCATTCAGTGGTATGGAAATAGTTGTCATATTGTTTTGAAATGATTTTCCGAAGTGGTGGGCCCCAATGAGGAGATGCTAACGTGTGCCTATTATTGCTTCTTCTTTAGTTCATTTACTTGGACATCCGTGCCATTACATTTCCATAGTATCAGTTGCACAATGTTTGGAAAAGACATCACTTTTCAACATTCACTTTCTTAATTGTTATGAAAGCTTCAGTAGAAAAGTGTAAGGAAACTGGGAAGGGAAGGACTTTTATAAGAACAGAATCCATTTTTTTTTAAAATGCATGGCTCTGACCAGTTATGTTATGAACTGTACAAATCACATGATTTGTGCTGCCTGCCAAAAGATGCAAGTCACACACGGGAAATGTAATCATTTTCCCTATACTTTGTCCTCAAAATAGAAGATTGTTATTCTCATCTGAGATACTTCAGATAGCATGGATAGCAAAATGTTGAATTGTTGTGACTTTTAATCTTTTATATATGTAAGTCAGAAGGAACACACTAACTAGAAAAGAAATAAGAGCAGAAGACTGCTTTTGAATTTTCAGAGAATAAAATGATTACATCAGTTTCTTTTTTCTTTCATCCTACTCTTATAATCTCCTGGCTGAAGAAAAAATAATCTGATATGCACATATGGTGTGTCTGTCTTTTGAGCTGCAAATGCAAAATTACAAAATCTTAAGCCATTTCACATCAGGCTAAATAGTTACTAGGAAGTTTAAAATATGTAAGTAATCTCTAATTAATGGACAGAAACACATCTCCTTACTACCTACCACAAATCATGTACTAGAATCACTTATGTCATATCTTATCGGTTATGTAATAAAGAAAACATCATGTAATGTTTGCTCTACAGTATGAAACAGGTGGATTACCCTGTTTTTAACTGATACTCCAAATGTGTACACATCTAAAGTGCTTTGGCTGTATTCTGGAAACTATTCAAACATGCAGAAATATATTAAATCCTTTTAAAGTGGCCTCATATCTGGTTTGAGGTTTTCATTACTGTCAAAGCCTACATTTGTACCTGATAGTACTGTCAGGTACACATAATACCCTGGTTTGCAGCTTTGAATTCTTACCATCAGCTCCTACCCCTTTCCATGCATGTGTGTGCAGATTATGACACTACAAAGCCGAAGACTTTATTATAGAATACTGTCAATGAATTTCAGCAAGACTGAAAAGCATTCTGAATCAAAATGTTCTGTTAAAAAAGTAATAACAGGCTTATTCACTTGTAGTATAGTAACCTGATAATGGCAGGAATGTGTGTACCTCCATGCTAGCTACAATATATTAAGGACTATGCTTCCAATCCCACTCCAGAATGTTTTTATATCAGTAGCAGCAAGGTTTTAACACAGTAATAGTTATTGTATTGTCAGGTTGTTGTGCTTCTCAGTGTAACAACAGGAAATGTATTGTATTGTTCAGGTACTATGCTTAACAAAATATACTAAAAGAAAAAAATCTAGCTTCCTGTTTCACTCATGCTATGTAAGTATTTTACCTAATGGAGAAGTAAAAGTGCAAGCTTAAGGTAGTCAACATTATAAAAAAATCTGTATCATTACATAATTTCAACAACATGTAAAGAACATTCAAATTTAGAAAATTCTGGCATTTCCCTAGCTTAAAATATTTAGTAATAGACTATTGGAACAAATTCCTTTTTGTGACCTTTCAACATCCTTGATTTGCGTCAGAGCAATTACATTAAGTTACCCATAAAAGCTCTTCAGGAAAAAATTAAACATATGCCCTAGAAATGTACGTTCTGCCCTTGATTCACTTAATGCCTTCTGAGTCATACATGACTTATTAACTGAAGAGACGGGGATAGTATTTTTGACAAGGTCATAAAATCATTAGGTGTTCCAAAGACAAAGCCTCCTAGTGATACAGCAGAACTATATTCTTCATCCATAGAATACAAATTATGTATATTGAATGTAAGCCCACTATATGAAAGATACACCAGGATGTCTATATGATGTCATATTGGCAGTGTTCCTTTCCTACTCCCATTTTACTCACCCCCTCATTATTGAATATACAGTGTAGGAATCACTTACTATGTGAGGCATTATATGATCACTTGCATTATTTGATAATATATCTCAGTAATACACTTTATTTTCTATTACTGGATGATGTTTTGTTCTTTATATTTATTTATTTAAATTTATTAACTGGATAGAATACTGATCCACTAAGAGGTTTTTTTCAGACTTGGCCCTGAAGTCATCAAGTAGGCAAATGGAGGCTGAGGGAGTCAAACCTAGACCAGGGAAGCAGCTGAAGGAGAAAAAAGATCCAAAGGTTGGTAACTGTGATGCCATCCTTTCACTATTACAAGTATTTGCATTAAAGGTTGGTAACTGTGATGTCATCCTTTCACTATTAGAGGTATTTGCATTAAATTATGGTAACTGTGATGCCATCCTTTCATTGTTACAAGTATTTGCATTAAAGGTTGGTAACTGCGATGCCATCCTTTCACTATTACAAGTATTTGCATTAAAGGTTGGTAACTGCGATGCCATCCTTTCACTATTACAAGTATTTGCATTAAAGGTTGGTAACTGTGATGCCAACCTTTCACTATTACAAGTGTTTGCATTAAATGTTGGTTACTGTGATTCCATCCTTTCACTATTACAAGTACTTGCGTTAAAGGTTGGTAACTATGATGCCATCCTTTCACTATTACAAGTATTTGCATTAATGTTTGGTAACTGTGATGCCATCCTTTCACTATTACAAGTATTTGCATTAAAGGTTGGTTACTGCGATTCCATCCATTCACTATTACAAGTATTTGCATTAAAGGTTGGTAACTGTGATGCCATCCTTTCACTATTACAAGTATTTGCATTAAAGGTTGGTAACTGTGATGCCATCCTTTCACTATTACAAGTATTTGCATTAAAGGTTGGTAACTGTGATGCCATCCTTTCACTATTACAAGTGTTTGCATTAAAGGTTGGTAACTGTGATGCCATCCTTTCACTATTACAAGTATTTGCATTAAAGGTTGGTAACTGTGATGCCATCCTTTCACTATTACAAGTGTTTGCATTAAAGGTTGGTAACTGTGATGCCATCCTTTCACTAATGCAAGTGTTTTCATTAAAGGTTGGTAACTGTGATGCCATCCTTTCACTATTACAAGTATTTGCATTAAAGGTTGGTAACTGTGATGCCATCCTTTCACTATTACAAGTGTTTGCATTAAAGGTTGGTTACTGCAATGCCATCATTTCACTATTACAAGTATTTTCATTAATGTTTGGAAACTGTGATGCCATCCTTTCACTATTACAAGTATTTGCTTTAAAGGTTGGTAACTGTGATGCCATCCTTTCACTATTACAAGTGTTTGCATTAAAGGTTGGTTACTGCAATGCCATTCTTTCACTATTACAAGTACTTGCATTAAAGGTTGGTAACTGTGATGCCATCCTTTCACTATTACAAGTATTTGCATTAAAGGTTGGTAACTGTGATGCCATCCTTTCACTATTACAAGTATTTGCATTAAAGGTTGGTAACTGTGATGCCATCCTTTCACTATTACAAGTATTTGCATTAAAGGTTGGTAACTGTGATGCCATCCTTTCACTATTACAAGTATTTGCATTAAAGGTTGGTAACTGCAATGCCATCCTTTCACTATTACAAGTATTTGCATTAAAGGTTGGTAACTGTGATGCCATCCTTTCACTATTACAAGTATTTGCATTAAAGGTTGGTAACTGTGATGCCATCCTTTCACTATTACAAGTATTTGCATTAAAGGTTGGTAACTGTGATGCCATCCTTTCACTATTACAAGTGTTTGCATTAAAGGTTGGTAACTGTGATGCCATCCTTTCACTATTACAAGTATTTGCATTAAAGGTTGGTAACTGTGATGCCATCCTTTCACTATTACAAGTATTTGCATTAAAGGTTGGTAACTGTGATGCCATCCTTTCACTATTACAAGTATTTGCATTAAAGGTTGGTAACTGTGATGCCATCCTTTCACTATTACAAGTATTTGCATTAAAGGTTGGTAACTGTGATGCCATCCTTTCACTATTACAAGTATTTGCATTAAAGGTTGGTAACTGTGATGCCATCCTTTCACTATTACAAGTATTTGCATTAAAGGTTGGTAACTGTGATGCCATCCTTTCACTATTACAAGTATTTGCATTAAAGGTTGGTAACTGTGATGCCATCCTTTCACTATTACAAGTGTTTGCATTAAAGGTTGGTAACTGTGATGCCATCCTTTCACTATTACAAGTATTTGCATTAAAGGTTGGTAACTGTGATGCCATCCTTTCACTATTACAAGTATTTGCATTAAAGGTTGGTAACTGTGATGCCATCCTTTCACTATTACAAGTATTTGCATTAAAGGTTGGTAACTGTGATGCCATCCTTTCACTATTACAAGTATTTGCATTAAAGGTTGGTAACTGTGATGCCATCCTTTCACTATTACAAGTATTTGCATTAAAGGTTGGTAACTGTGATGCCATCCTTTCACTATTACAAGTATTTGCATTAAAGGTTGGTAACTGTGATGCCATCCTTTCACTATTACAAGTATTTGCATTAAAGGTTGGTAACTGTGATGCCATCCTTTCACTATTACAAGTATTTGCATTAAAGGTTGGTAACTGTGATGCCATCCTTTCACTATTACAAGTATTTGCATTAAAGGTTGGTAACTGTGATGCCATCCTTTCACTATTACAAGTATTTGCATTAAAGGTTGGTAACTGTGATGCCATCCTTTCACTATTACAAGTATTTGCATTAAAGGTTGGTAACTGTGATGCCATCCTTTCACTATTACAAGTATTTGCATTAAAGGTTGGTAACTGTGATGCCATCCTTTCACTATTACAAGTATTTGCATTAAAGGTTGGTAACTGTGATGCCATCCTTTCACTATTACAAGTATTTGCATTAAAGGTTGGTAACTGTGATGCCATCCTTTCACTATTACAAGTATTTGCATTAAAGGTTGGTAACTGTGATGCCATCCTTTCACTATTACAAGTATTTGCATTAAAGGTTGGTAACTGTGATGCCATCCTTTCACTATTACAAGTATTTGCATTAAAGGTTGGTAACTGTGATGCCATCCTTTCACTATTACAAGTATTTGCATTAAAGGTTGGTAACTGTGATGCCATCCTTTCACTATTACAAGTGTTTGCATTAAAGGTTGGTAACTGTGATGCCATCCTTTCACTATTACAAGTATTTGCATTAAAGGTTGGTAACTGTGATGCCATCCTTTCACTATTACAAGTATTTGCATTAAAGGTTGGTAACTGTGATGCCATCCTTTCACTATTACAAGTATTTGCATTAAAGGTTGGTAACTGTGATGCCATCCTTTCACTATTACAAGTATTTGCATTAAAGGTTGGTAACTGTGATGCCATCCTTTCACTATTACAAGTATTTGCATTAAAGGTTGGTAACTGTGATGCCATCCTTTCACTATTACAAGTATTTGCATTAAAGGTTGGTAACTGTGATGCCATCCTTTCACTATTACAAGTATTTGCATTAAAGGTTGGTAACTGTGATGCCATCCTTTCACTATTACAAGTATTTGCATTAAAGGTTGGTAACTGTGATGCCATCCTTTCACTATTACAAGTATTTGCATTAAAGGTTGGTAACTGTGATGCCATCCTTTCACTATTACAAGTATTTGCATTAAAGGTTGGTAACTGTGATGCCATCCTTTCACTATTACAAGTATTTGCATTAAAGGTTGGTAACTGTGATGCCATCCTTTCACTATTACAAGTATTTGCATTAAAGGTTGGTAACTGTGATGCCATCCTTTCACTATTACAAGTATTTGCATTAAAGGTTGGTAACTGTGATGCCATCCTTTCACTATTACAAGTATTTGCATTAAAGGTTGGTAACTGTGATGCCATCCTTTCACTATTACAAGTATTTGCATTAAAGGTTGGTAACTGTGATGCCATCCTTTCACTATTACAAGTATTTGCATTAAAGGTTGGTAACTGTGATGCCATCCTTTCACTATTACAAGTATTTGCATTAAAGGTTGGTAACTGTGATGCCATCCTTTCACTATTACAAGTATTTGCATTAAAGGTTGGTAACTGTGATGCCATCCTTTCACTATTACAAGTATTTGCATTAAAGGTTGGTAACTGTGATGCCATCCTTTCACTATTACAAGTATTTGCATTAAAGGTTGGTAACTGTGATGCCATCCTTTCACTATTACAAGTATTTGCATTAAAGGTTGGTAACTGTGATGCCATCCTTTCACTATTACAAGTATTTGCATTAAAGGTTGGTAACTGTGATGCCATCCTTTCACTATTACAAGTATTTGCATTAAAGGTTGGTAACTGTGATGCCATCCTTTCACTATTACAAGTATTTGCATTAAAGGTTGGTAACTGTGATGCCATCCTTTCACTATTACAAGTATTTGCATTAAAGGTTGGTAACTGTGATGCCATCCTTTCACTATTACAAGTATTTGCATTAAAGGTTGGTAACTGTGATGCCATCCTTTCACTATTACAAGTGTTTGCATTAAAGGTTGGTAACTGTGATGCCATCCTTTCACTATTACAAGTATTTGCATTAAAGGTTGGTAACTGTGATGCCATCCTTTCACTATTACAAGTATTTGCATTAAAGGTTGGTAACTGTGATGCCATCCTTTCACTATTACAAGTATTTGCATTAAAGGTTGGTAACTGTGATGCCATCCTTTCACTATTACAAGTATTTGCATTAAAGGTTGGTAACTGTGATGCCATCCTTTCACTATTACAAGTATTTGCATTAAAGGTTGGTAACTGTGATGCCATCCTTTCACTATTACAAGTGTTTGCATTAAAGGTTGGTAACTGTGATGCCATCCTTTCACTATTACAAGTATTTGCATTAAAGGTTGGTAACTGTGATGCCATCCTTTCACTATTACAAGTATTTGCATTAAAGGTTGGTAACTGTGATGCCATCCTTTCACTATTACAAGTATTTGCATTAAAGGTTGGTAACTGTGATGCCATCCTTTCACTATTACAAGTATTTGCATTAAAGGTTGGTAACTGTGATGCCATCCTTTCACTATTACAAGTATTTGCATTAAAGGTTGGTAACTGTGATGCCATCCTTTCACTATTACAAGTATTTGCATTAAAGGTTGGTAACTGTGATGCCATCCTTTCACTATTACAAGTATTTGCATTAAAGGTTGGTAACTGTGATGCCATCCTTTCACTATTACAAGTATTTGCATTAAAGGTTGGTAACTGTGATGCCATCCTTTCACTATTACAAGTATTTGCATTAAAGGTTGGTAACTGTGATGCCATCCTTTCACTATTACAAGTATTTGCATTAAAGGTTGGTAACTGTGATGCCATCCTTTCACTATTACAAGTATTTGCATTAAAGGTTGGTAACTGTGATGCCATCCTTTCACTATTACAAGTATTTGCATTAAAGGTTGGTAACTGTGATGCCATCCTTTCACTATTACAAGTATTTGCATTAAAGGTTGGTAACTGTGATGCCATCCTTTCACTATTACAAGTATTTGCATTAAAGGTTGGTAACTGTGATGCCATCCTTTCACTATTACAAGTATTTGCATTAAAGGTTGGTAACTGTGATGCCATCCTTTCACTATTACAAGTATTTGCATTAAAGGTTGGTAACTGTGATGCCATCCTTTCACTATTACAAGTATTTGCATTAAAGGTTGGTAACTGTGATGCCATCCTTTCACTATTACAAGTATTTGCATTAAAGGTTGGTAACTGTGATGCCATCCTTTCACTATTACAAGTATTTGCATTAAAGGTTGGTAACTGTGATGCCATCCTTTCACTATTACAAGTATTTGCATTAAAGGTTGGTAACTGTGATGCCATCCTTTCACTATTACAAGTATTTGCATTAAAGGTTGGTAACTGTGATGCCATCCTTTCACTATTACAAGTATTTGCATTAAAGGTTGGTAACTGTGATGCCATCCTTTCACTATTACAAGTATTTGCATTAAAGGTTGGTAACTGTGATGCCATCCTTTCACTATTACAAGTGTTTGCATTAAAGGTTGGTAACTGTGATGCCATCCTTTCACTATTACAAGTATTTGCATTAAAGGTTGGTAACTGTGATGCCATCCTTTCACTATTACAAGTATTTGCATTAAAGGTTGGTAACTGTGATGCCATCCTTTCACTATTACAAGTATTTGCATTAAAGGTTGGTAACTGTGATGCCATCCTTTCACTATTACAAGTATTTGCATTAAAGGTTGGTAACTGTGATGCCATCCTTTCACTATTACAAGTATTTGCATTAAAGGTTGGTAACTGTGATGCCATCCTTTCACTATTACAAGTATTTGCATTAAAGGTTGGTAACTGTGATGCCATCCTTTCACTATTACAAGTATTTGCATTAAAGGTTGGTAACTGTGATGCCATCCTTTCACTATTACAAGTATTTGCATTAAAGGTTGGTAACTGTGATGCCATCCTTTCACTATTACAAGTATTTGCATTAAAGGTTGGTAACTGTGATGCCATCCTTTCACTATTACAAGTATTTGCATTAAAGGTTGGTAACTGTGATGCCATCCTTTCACTATTACAAGTGTTTGCATTAAAGGTTGGTAACTGTGATGCCATCCTTTCACTATTACAAGTATTTGCATTAAAGGTTGGTAACTGTGATGCCATCCTTTCACTATTACAAGTATTTGCATTAAAGGTTGGTAACTGTGATGCCATCCTTTCACTATTACAAGTATTTGCATTAAAGGTTGGTAACTGTGATGCCATCCTTTCACTATTACAAGTATTTGCATTAAAGGTTGGTAACTGTGATGCCATCCTTTCACTATTACAAGTATTTGCATTAAAGGTTGGTAACTGTGATGCCATCCTTTCACTATTACAAGTATTTGCATTAAAGGTTGGTAACTGTGATGCCATCCTTTCACTATTACAAGTATTTGCATTAAAGGTTGGTAACTGTGATGCCATCCTTTCACTATTACAAGTATTTGCATTAAAGGTTGGTAACTGTGATGCCATCCTTTCACTATTACAAGTATTTGCATTAAAGGTTGGTAACTGTGATGCCATCCTTTCACTATTACAAGTATTTGCATTAAAGGTTGGTAACTGTGATGCCATCCTTTCACTATTACAAGTATTTGCATTAAAGGTTGGTAACTGTGATGCCATCCTTTCACTATTACAAGTATTTGCATTAAAGGTTGGTAACTGTGATGCCATCCTTTCACTATTACAAGTATTTGCATTAAAGGTTGGTAACTGTGATGCCATCCTTTCACTATTACAAGTATTTGCATTAAAGGTTGGTAACTGTGATGCCATCCTTTCACTATTACAAGTATTTGCATTAAAGGTTGGTAACTGTGATGCCATCCTTTCACTATTACAAGTATTTGCATTAAAGGTTGGTAACTGTGATGCCATCCTTTCACTATTACAAGTATTTGCATTAAAGGTTGGTAACTGTGATGCCATCCTTTCACTATTACAAGTATTTGCATTAAAGGTTGGTAACTGTGATGCCATCCTTTCACTATTACAAGTATTTGCATTAAAGGTTGGTAACTGTGATGCCATCCTTTCACTATTACAAGTATTTGCATTAAAGGTTGGTAACTGTGATGCCATCCTTTCACTATTACAAGTGTTTGCATTAAAGGTTGGTAACTGTGATGCCATCCTTTCACTATTACAAGTATTTGCATTAAAGGTTGGTAACTGTGATGCCATCCTTTCACTATTACAAGTATTTGCATTAAAGGTTGGTAACTGTGATGCCATCCTTTCACTATTACAAGTATTTGCATTAAAGGTTGGTAACTGTGATGCCATCCTTTCACTATTACAAGTATTTGCATTAAAGGTTGGTAACTGTGATGCCATCCTTTCACTATTACAAGTATTTGCATTAAAGGTTGGTAACTGTGATGCCATCCTTTCACTATTACAAGTATTTGCATTAAAGGTTGGTAACTGTGATGCCATCCTTTCACTATTACAAGTATTTGCATTAAAGGTTGGTAACTGTGATGCCATCCTTTCACTATTACAAGTATTTGCATTAAAGGTTGGTAACTGTGATGCCATCCTTTCACTATTACAAGTATTTGCATTAAAGGTTGGTAACTGTGATGCCATCCTTTCACTATTACAAGTATTTGCATTAAAGGTTGGTAACTGTGATGCCATCCTTTCACTATTACAAGTATTTGCATTAAAGGTTGGTAACTGTGATGCCATCCTTTCACTATTACAAGTGTTTGCATTAAAGGTTGGTAACTGTGATGCCATCCTTTCACTATTACAAGTATTTGCATTAAAGGCTGATAACTGTGATGCCATACTTTCACTATTACAAGTATTTGCATTAAAGGTTGGTAAATGTGATGCCAACCTTTCACTTCAA